>NC_057720.1:18870135-18921038 GCF_004010195.1 Chiloscyllium plagiosum
TCCGCAAGTAGGCGGGCTGTCTCCCCAATATAGAGGAGGCCACATCGGGTACAGGGGATGCAATAGATGATATGTGTGGAGGTACAGGTGAATCTGTGGCGGATATGGAAGTTTCCTTTGGGGCCTTGGAGGGAGGTGAGAGGGGAGGTGTGGGCGCAAGTCTTGCACCTCCTGTTTAAGCAGTCTTGACTATATTGATAAGACAGTGAAAATGAGATTAGATTGCTACCCTCGTGAGATATGGCAGCTGGTCTATGAAAATTCATCTCATGCACAAGCCAAAACACACCATTTTTGATCACTATGTCCTGATAGAATCTTCTTCCCGACCTCTCCGCCCCCACCCCAATCTGTCCTATCACCCTCACCTTGACCTTTTTCCACCTATCACATTTCCCACGCCCCTCCCCCAAGTCCCTCCTCCCTATCTTTTATCTTTGCCTGCTGGACAAACTTTCCTCATTCCTGAAGAAGGGCTAATGCCCGAAACGTCGATTCTCCTGTTCCCTAGATGCTGCCTGACCTGCTGCGCTTCTCCAGCAACACATTTCCATCTTTGAATCCCATCAGTCAAGACATTGTTTTGTGGTGTGCTTGCTGGGGTAGTGCGGTCGAACAGCCTAAGGTTCTGGATTAAGGCTCCAGTCACTATTGAGTTGTGGGTTCAAATCCTACCCCTCCTGAAGCCCCAGATTTTAAAAAAAATTAGATTCCCTACAGCGTGGAACCAATCCACACCAACCCTCCAAAGAGTAACCCACCAAGACTCATTTCCCCTCTAACTACTGCATCTAACACTATGGGCAATTTTCCATGGCCAATTCACCTGATCTGCACAAGGAAACTGTAGCACCCCATGCAGATATGAGGAGAATGTGCAAACTCCACACAGACAGTTGCCTAAGGCTGGAATTAAATGTGGGACCCTGGTGCTGTGAGACAGCAGTGCTAACCACTGAGCCACCATGCCACCCTAAGGTGATATGCCCCAATAGGGCATTGCCAAGACTACAGACCTTCAGCTTAGTAGTGACTACTTTTGATCAGAAGAACAAGGAGAGACTGGAACAAGATTTTCAGTGAAATACTTTTAACCTGAGAGTGAAGAAATATTCACTGGGTCACATTCATTAAATATTAACTGAGTACAGTATCTTAGATCCATTTAGAATTGTTGTCTACTCTACAGTTCTGTTCACTCAAAAATAAGCCTTACAGCTGACTGCTCCATTAATAACAGTGTCTCAGCCACATTTCACATGGGAAACAAACCTATCAATGATCCTCTGGTCCCGGCTCAGCACAGAGTGAGACAGGGACAAGCATCAGGATTTGACCCAGCACTCTCCAATCCTCTGCTGCCAGCAGAAAGTGGCCGCTGCAGGCTTCAGTTGGCAGCTTCTTCCAAGCCGGGCTCAGCCTCCCAATACACTGAGCATGGGCTCAGGAAATTGCAGGGAGATTATATCCCATTTAACTAAACCACAGAGCAGCATTGACACAATCCAAGTGAGTGAAGCATTCTCTCAGCTTCATTCACGATACCTTGGCTGAAACTTCTAGAAACTCGCTCCTCATGATGTGTCCTTCTCAAGTGAAAGGGGCTAAAATTTTGTTAAACATGGCCCCAGGTGCAGCAGATTCTTCCTTTCCTGAAAACCTTTTTAACTGAATTCTGAAAATTCAGTCTCCAAAATGAGAAGTGGCAAACATTGCTTGAACAGAGAATGGATTTGACTTTGCAGACAGATGAGCATTTCTTAAAGTCTGTAACAGAAATGACTAGGTTTATTAAAGCAGATTCACAGATTTATTCACTGTCTGGAAGTTGCACAGGCTGCTGCCCTATTGTCTGACTCTATGACACTCAGTAGCAGTACTGCATACTATCTGTAAAATGGATTACAGAAATTCACCAAGGCTCCTTAGACAGCACCTTCCAAATCCATGTTCATTACCATCTAAAAGGACAAGGGCAACAAATACTTGGGAGCACCACTCCTTGCAATTTCCCCTTCAGTCACGCGTCATCGTGACAGGGAAACATATGACCGTCCCTTCAGTGTCGCCAAGTCAAAATCCTAGACGGCATTGTGGGTGTACCACATTACACCATATGGGCTACAGCGGTTCAGAAGGCAGCTCGCCCCCACCTTCTCACGGGTAATTTTGGATTGGCAATAAAAGCTGACAAAGCCAGTGACACCACATCCCAATAATGAATTTAAAACGGTAACATAGAATTGCCAGGGATCAGGCGTACAGAATCATGACTGAAACTCGACTCTTAAACAGTGTGATTTTAAAGGATTGTCTCCCAACATTTAGGCATTCTAAATCTACTTCCTGAAGAAGGGCTAATGCCCGAAACGTCGATTCTCCTGTTCCCTAGATGCTGCCTGACCTGCTGCGCTTCTCCAGCAACACATTTCCATCTCTGATCTCCAGCATCTGCAGACCTCATTTTCTCTTCAAGCATTCTAAATCTAGCCTATCTACAAGGAGAACATTTGATTCAATGAGTTTCATGATAATCCTAGCATGCCATTTAATTCCCCACCCAGCTATTAATCAATTTTAATGTATCATTAACTTAACAACCAAAATGAAATATCACCTCAGTGCTGACCTTTGGGTCTACTCTTGGTTTGTTTTATAAAGCAGTGTTGAAATCAAAAAGCCAAATCTTTAAAAAAAACTTGACAATTAATGTCGGCTAGTCCTATTCAATCAGTTATGAAAATTGTTTTACAATATCTGAATTAAAGTGAAAGGACAGAGCTTGAAGGTCCCAGAGCTAAATTGAACTTACACGTATCAAAAGCTGGTGATAATGTTGAGTTTCTAATTGGGAGACTCTTGGTAGTGAGCTTTATACTCAAAGCAACATCAATAACGATTTCTGTGGGTTGAATTTTCCCACTTATTGGCAAAGCGTTTTTCTCAGGGAGATTCATGGTGGGATGGTGGGTGATGTGTCATGGATAATAATGACTTCTCTCTTGCAATCTTCCACTCCTCAGCTCATTAATTATACAACAGGCCTCTGCAAGGTCTAACTAATGTAATGGCTCAGGTGGTGGATGTGCTTGCTGTTGTTGGAAATTTGTCAAGTTCATGCTGCTGGTGCCAGATTTAATCCACATCGCCACGAAATGTGAGACACTGTAGGCCAGAAACTGCCCCCTTCACTCAAGTAAAAGCAAGGGACTGCAGAGGCTAGAAATCTGAACTACAAGCAGGAAGTGCTGGAAAGAACTCAGCAGGTTTTGCAGCGTCTGCGGAGAGAGAAACAAAGTTAATGTTTTGTGACTGAGTTTGGAACTTCAGATTTGAGGAAGTGTGATTTTGGCCTCAAAAGGCAGAGACTGCTGAGTTTCTCCAGCACTTTTTGTTTTTGTCCCTTACCTTCCAACCCTGCATTGTTGGGATCCAGCCAATAACTCAGGATGGGAAGTCAGCACCCTGATTCACTGGTGGACAATACACTCAGGAGAAGGGTAGTGCTTTTTTCATCAAAGGAGAGCATTCCATCAAATACAGCCAGTCTGGACCCAGGTCAGTGCAGAGGCCTGGGTTATAAGAAATGCCCAGTGGTGCCAGAAAAATGTTGAATGGCCTTCTGCCATTTACCTTCAGTTCTGAAGAAAAGACATATTGGATGCTGAGTCTCTTCACAGATGCTGCCAGACCTGCAGAGTTTCTTCAGTAATCTCTGTGTTTATTTCAGATTTCCAGCATCAATTTGCTTTTGTTCTGATCACCTGCACACTGCAAAGGTAAGTGCTATCATTTTCTGTCTGCTATTACACACGCACAGGGCCACCACTACTCACTCTAACTTGGTCATTGAGCTCACCTCTCACTAACCCACAGAGTCATAGAGTCATAGAGTCCTACAGCATGGAGACAGGCTCTTCACTCCAAACTGGTCCATGATGACCAAAATGTCCATCAACATTAACCCCATTTCCCTGCACTTGGCCCATATTCTCCTAAACCTTTCCTATGTATTTTCCCAAATGCCATTTAAATGTTGTTAATGTACTCACCTCGAACATTTCCGCTGGCAGCTCATTCCAAATGTGTACACCGTCTGTGTAAAAGGTTGTCCCTCAGGTTCTCTTTTATTCTTTCCCGTCTAACCTTAAACTGATGCCATGTAGTCCTTGATTCCTCAGCCTTGGGAAAAAGACTGAGTGCATTCACCCTATCCATGCCTCCTGTGATTTTATAAGACCCCCCCACCTCAGGCTCCTACACTTTAAAGAAAAAAAGTCCTAGCTTTTCTAGCCTCTCCCTATAACTCAGACCGTTGAGTCCTGGCAACATCCACCGCCAAATTCAAGCCACCCGCCGCCCAGAGGAAGGACACCTCATCTTCTGCCTTCGGACCCACCAACCACACGGCATCAATGTCGATTTCGTCAGGTTTCTCATTTCCCCTCCCTCGACCTTATCCCAGATCCAACCCTACAACACAACACTGTCCTCTTGAGCTGTCTCATCTATCCACTCCATCAGTGCACATGGATCAGTGTGTCAATGTATGTAATACTGTGTAGATGGAGCAGTGTGTCATTGTGTCCAGAATGGTGTACATGGAACACATTCCTGATGAAGGGCTTAGGCCCAAAATGTTGACTCTCCTTCTCAGATGCTGCCTGACCCGCTGTGCTTTTCCTGCTGCACACTTTTTGACTCTGATCTCTAGCATCTGCAGTCCTCACTTTCTCCATGTAGACTATGTCTACCACCCTGCTCTCGTCAGCCTTCCTGGTCACTTCATCAAAGAACTCTAATAAATTTATGAGGCATGATCCCCCATACGCAAAGCCATGCTGACTACTCCTAATCAAACCCTGTATTTCCAAATGCAGTCCATGTTAGAAGTCAAATTCTTGATGTCACAAGGAATTAAGGGCTACGGGGAGAATGCGGGTAAGTGGAGTTGAAATACCCATCAGCCATGATTGAATGGCGGAGTGGACTCAATGGGCCGAATGGCCTTACTTCCGCTCCTATGTCTTATGGTCTTATGGTCATATATATCTTATCTTCAAGCAACTTACCTACCATAGTATTAGACTTAATGGTCTATTGTTCCCAGGTCTTTCTTTTTGGCCTTTCTTGAATAAGGGCACAGCATTCACTCCCTTCAGTCTTCCAGGACTTCACCCGTGGCTAACAATGATGCAAAGATATCAACCGGGGCTCCCCCAATATCTTCTCTAGCCTCTGTAGTGTTCTGGATACATGTGGTCAGGACCAGGAGATTTATTCACCTTCATACATTCTAATACACCCAACACCTCCTCTACTGTGATATGGACTGTCCCCAAGACATGACCACTAACCTCTTCAAGCTCCCAAGTTTTCATGTCTTTCTCCACGATAAATACAGATGAGAAATATTCATTGAGGACCTCACCCATCTCTTGCAGTTCTACACATACATGTCCACTTTGGTCCTATTCTCTCTCTAGTTATTCTTTTTCCTTTAATATAGTTAAATTACCTCTTCAGATTTACCCTAATCTTCTCGGCCAAGGCTATCTCATGCCCCCTTTCCACCCTCCTGATTTCCTTCTTCAGAAAACTCCTGTATTCCCTGTATACCTCCAGGGATTCCCTTGATCCCAGCTGCCTGTACCTGAGCCATGCCTCCTTTTTTCTGGTCAAAGCCTCAATATCTCTTGTCATCCAGGATTCCCTATTCCTGCTAACCTTGCCCTTCACCCTCACAGGAACATATAGACTTTGAACTCTAGCTATTTCACTTTTAAAGGCCTCCCACTTGCCAGATATCCCTTTGCCTGCAAACAAACTACTCTAATTCACCCCTGCAAGTTCATGTCTAATTCCATCAAAATTTGCTTTGCCCCAATTTAGAACTTGAACCTGTGGACCAGATTTGTCCCTCTCCATAACTGTCTTAAAACTAATAGGACTATGTTCACTGATCCCAAAGTGCTCTCCTACTGTCACCTCAGTCATCTGTCCTGTCCTATTTCACAGGTCGAGTTTTGTCCCTTCCCAAGTAAGACCCTCTGTATACTGCTTGAGGAAACTTTCCTGAACGCACTTCACAAATTCCACCCAATCTAAGCCCGGAATGCTATGGCAGTGCCAGTCCATGTTAGGAAAATTAGAACCCCCTACTATGACAATCCTATTGCTCATGCATGTCTCCCCAGTATCCCTGAATATTTCTTCCTCTAATTCCCATTGACTATTTGGGGGAGTGTAGTACAACCCCAATATTGTCACCATCCCCTTCTTATTTCTTAGCTCCGCCCACCAAGCCTTACTGGATGATGCCTCAGTTATTTCATCTCTGACTATGGCTGTGATACTCGCCTGAATCTAAAATGCAACTCCCCTTCCCCTCCTTCCATCAACTCTGTCCCACCTAAAGCATCTGTACCCTGGGCATATTAAGCCACCAATCCT
Organism: Chiloscyllium plagiosum; assembly: GCF_004010195.1. Classification (NCBI taxonomy): domain Eukaryota; kingdom Metazoa; phylum Chordata; class Chondrichthyes; order Orectolobiformes; family Hemiscylliidae; genus Chiloscyllium; species Chiloscyllium plagiosum. Next base: position 18,876,589 of record NC_057720.1, read on the forward strand.
GTCCCTCCTTTAGCTGTGTTTCTGTAATGGCTATAATATCCCAGTCCCACGTATCTATCCCCACCCTGAGTTCATTGGCCTTACCTGTCAGCCATCTTGCATTGAAATAGATGCAATTTTATCCAACGGGCTCCCTGTCGTCTTCCAGACAGACCTGTCTCTTCACTTTATTATTTCTGATTACTGTATTTCCTTCCAACCTCACACTTGCCTCCCTGTTGTTGAGGATCCACCCCTCTGCCAATCTAGTTTAAACCCTCCTTTGCAACACTAGCAAACCTGGCCACCAAGATATTGGTGCCCCTCCAGTTCAGATGCAACCAGTCCCTCTTGAATAGGTCATGTCTGCCCCAGTAGAGTCATAGAGTCATAGAGATGTACAGCATGGAAACAGACCCTTCGGTTGAACTTGTCCATGCCGACCAGATATCCTAAATTAATCTAGTCCCATTTGCCAGCACACGTCCCATATCCCTCCAAACCCTTCCCATTCGTATACCCATCCAGATGCCTTTTAAATGTTGCATTTGTACCAGCCTCCACCACTTCCTCTGGCAACTCATTCCATACACGCACCAGATCCCAATGGTCTAAAAATATGAATCCTTACTCTCTGCACCAATTCATTAGCCACGCATTCATCTGCCATATTAGCACGTGTCTCTGGCAGCAATCCGGAGATCACCACTGATGAGGTACTGGCTTTTAACTTTTTTCCTAACTCTTTCTAATCACTCTGCAGGACTTACTTCCTATTTCTACTTATGTCATTTGTGGTAATGTGCACAATGATTTCTGGGCTGCTCCGCCTCCCCCTCCAGAACCTTCTGCAGCTGCTTCCAGTCATCCTGGACTCTGGCACCCAGGAGGCAACACGCCATGCTGGATTCCCATTTGTGGACAGAGAATCTCCTGTCTCTCCCCCAACTATCGAGTCTCCGATCACTAAGGCCCTGTTTGCTTTACCCTTTCCTGCTGTGCCCCAGAGGCAGTCATAGTGCCACCAACCTGGCTACTGCTGCATTCCCCTGAACGGTCATCGTCCCTTCAACAGTATCCAAAACGGTCTGCTTGTTTTCAAGGGGAATGGTCAGAGGGGTTTCCTGCACTCTCTGCCTTCTCCCTTTCATGTGGTCACTATTGAATGCAGCATGACTATTCAACAGCTCCCAGCCACTACAGGCTCCCAGCCTTTATTCCTGATGAAGGGCTTTTGCCCAAAACGTCGATTTTGCTGCTCCTTGGATGCTGCTTGAACTGCTGTGCTCTTCCAGCACCACTAATCCAGAATCTGGTTTCCAGCATCTGCAGTCATTGTTTTTACCTCCCAAATGATTAACCTTTCCTACTCTTGGTGCTTCCTACTCACTGACCTGAGGCATCTTGCCACCTCTCCTGCCGCTGTGTCACCACTAATGCCTCTCCCCTCTATCTCCAACATATGCAATCTCCTCCCTTTGTGCCATTGTAGGAAATAGTCTCTTATAACCAGGTCAAAAAGGCCAAGACTGGAGGCAGGTGAGAGACATTGGGATCCGAACCAGTAGATTTGGTAAAGGTGACATCAGCCAACAATAGGGAAAGGGTAGCACTTACTTCCCAGCAGCTAACCTAGAATGACTTTGGAAGGTTGCAGGAACCTGTGAGTTCTTCAGTAAATACACATCATGATAGCTGCCAGGATGTAGAGTAATCGAGTCACAGAGATATACAGCTCAGAGACAGACCACTTGGTCCAACTTGTCCACGCCAATCAGATATCCTAAATTAATCTAGTCCCACTTGACCCATATCCCTCTAAACCCTTCCTATTCATGTACCTTTCCAGATGCTTTCTTTTTGTAAATATATTTATTAGCAATTTTTTTAACTTTACAAACATATAAAATTATTGAAAAAGATCACAAATATCATTACAATAAAAAGAAAAAAAACACAAATTACAATACAACTACTATCTACTAACTACTAACCTACTCTATAATACAAAGCAAACCCTAACACTGTGCAAAGCAACACTAAAAAAAAGAAAAGCAAACAAAAAAAATCACAAAATACAGAACAGCTATGCTCGGTGCAAGGCTCCCAATCAAAGGAACAGGAGCATTGTATATATACTCGTATTAACTCAGGAGACCCCCCTCCAGGGCCCAGGGCTTGACAAATCTAATCATCCTGGTTAAACAAATGCCCCCTAGTTAAGACAGCTGACAAATCTATATCCAAATAACTCAAGTAGGGCTGCCATGTCTTATAAAAATTGTCTGTTGTGTGGTGCACCATGTTTGTGAAAAAGTCCAAGGGAATGTGCTCCATAATTAATTTCTGCCATTCCAGCACACCCGGTGGATTCTCAGACACCCAATTCATCAGAATATTCTTCCGTGCACAGTGTGCAAGGATATTAAATAATTTCTTCCCATGCCGGTCTAAAGATGGTAAATTCAGTAGACCTATGAGGAGAGATATCGGGTCTACTTTGACTTCAGTCCTCAATACCCTTCCTATCTCTCCCGCCACAGCGCTCCAATAAACACGGAGCCTGTGGCATGTCCAGAAGCAATGGGTAAGAGTACCTACACTTATTTTACATTTGGGGCACACTGACGATGCCCCTTTTTTAAACTTCACCAGATGGTCCGGTGCCAGATGAGCCCTGTGCAGAACTTTTAACTGCGTGGCGCATGTCCTGTTACAGATTGAGATCTTTTGAGTATTCTCCCATATGTTCTCCCATGTTTCAGAAGAGATCTCCACTCCCAGCTCTTGCTCCCAAACCTCACATAACCGGTTAATGTCCTGCCAGGATCTGCCACCCAGCAGGCGATAGAGGACGCTAACCGAAAGGGTGCTTGTGGAACGTAGCAACATCCTCTCTGTTTCAGGCTTACAGGGCTTAGTGAGAAGCGTAGTCTTCTTCTGGATGAAATCCTTACCTTGAAAAAAATGAAAAGATCTCTGCTGGGCAACCCGTATTTGTGGCTCAGTTGCTCAAAAGACATCATAACCTCCCCCTCAAATAGGTCTCCCAAACTAGAAACTCCTCTCGCTGCCCATAGTTTGAACCCTGAGTCCATCATCCCTGGTCGGAACCCTGGCATGCCAACTATAGGTGTAAGTGGTGAAGTCTTGGATAAACAACCCTCACTCTGACACATCGCCCTCCATGCCTTGACTGTACTAATGACAATGGGGTTCCAGCAATGGTTCATAACTGTCCACATCTATTCCATGAACAATTGGTTAATAAGAAGGCACTTTGCTTGGGAGGCCTCAATATCCAGATGCTTTTTAAATGTTGTAATTGTACCAGCCTCCACCACTTCCTCTGGCTGCTCATTCCATACACGCACCTCTCACTGCATGAACAAGTCGCTCCTTTAGATCCCTTCTAAATTTTTCCCCTCTCACCCTAAACCTGTGCCCCTCTAGTTCTGGACTCCCCCCTACCTAGGGAAAAGACTGTGTATTTATCCTATCCATATCCCACATGATGTTATAAACCTCTATAACGTCATCCCTCTGACGCTCCAGGGAAAATAGCCCCAGCCTGTTCAGCCTCTTCTTATTGCTCAAACCATCCAACCCTGGCAACATCCTTGTAAATAATTTCTGAAGCCTTTCAGAATTGCCCACAATATTCCAAAACTGGCGAAACCAATATCCTGTACAGTCACAACATGACCTCCCAACTCCTATACTCAATGCACTGTACAATAAAGGCAAGCCTACCAAACGCCTTCTTCACTATCCTATCTACCTGCAACTCTACTTCAAGGAGCTATGAACCTGCACTCCAATGTCTCTTTGTTCAGCGACACTCCCCAGGACCTCACCATTAAGTGTATAGGTCCTGCTGTGATTCGCCTTGCCAAAATGCAGCACCTCGCATTTATCGAAATGAAACTCCATCTGACACTGCTCGGCCCATTGGCTCAACTGATCAAGATCCCATTGTACTCTGGGGGAACCTTCTTCGCTGTCCACTAAACCTCCAGTTTTGTCTCCTGCAAACTTACTTACTGTATCTCCTATGTTCATATCTAAATTATTTATATAAATCTACTACACACCTCCAAAATTTGCCAGCTAAGGATTGTGATGGAGTGACGGACTCAGCAGGTTGGTGATAAGGCTCTCTCAAAGCAATGTGGATGCATTGTGAAGAGGTGGTGGAGAGTGGGCATCAACAATGATTGTTATGGGGGGAGGGTATAAGCTGGTGGCATCAGATGTGCTTATGTGTGGATTATTTGGAGATGCCACACAGGTCTATGGTTGCTCCTTGGAACAAAATAATTCAGAGCCTTGCTACCTTCCAGAATGGAATGGCAACCCATTTCTTCAGAGCACCAGTCCTTCTTCAGCCAATGGAATAGTTGTGTATTGATGAGCCAGGACTTCCTCCATCTCCATCCACACTGGTCCTCTAACAACTGTACGTTCTGACGGCAAGGCGGCAACAATCAGGACATGGTCACTCACTTCTTCCTCTGTGGAGAATCATCAGCTGCTGGTCCTCCCAGCAGCATCTATCTTCACCACAGTCATCTGACTTCTGAAAATGTCTTCAGGAATCCTCTTCGGGTTGGTTCCACCTCAGAAAAGCAATCAGATAATCTGTGAGGAATGTCAGAAGACCGAACAGTATTTCTGCAATTTCCTGATCTCTTACATCAATCGCAATGAAGCGTTAAGCTGTGGCCTCACACATTGCAACATGGAGACCTTACTTTCACAAGAAAGGCCAACACATTGCTTGGCTGAGGAGTTCTGTAATCTTTCTGTATGTCTGAAGTGTTAATTCTACATTGGGGGAGTTAAATGCAGGCACTTCTGAGTCATGGTAACACACCCCCTCAAAGGAAAGCCGACATTTACCATCACAGACCATGCCATTACATACTTACAGTTAAGTATAATAATGTGGCAGCTCCGAAATATTGTGTTCCAATGTAGCTATGAAAAGAGATGCAGAATTGGCAAAGCCAGGGAGGATTTTTAACCCCCCTCCACAGCCCCCCCCACCCCCCCCAACTCTGCATGTGGTGTCAGCCATTTTGTCTCCTGCTGTGCTTCTAGGTTTGGTGCAAAGACCACAGGGGTTCAGCTTCATGTCCTCCTGAGTGAGGTTAAGAGCCTGAGATTAATTATGAAACCCTATGCTTCATGTTCTTTTTTGTGTTGCTGTTCATTTGTTCCTGACAACTTTCAGCCTCTTCCTGTTTCCACTCAGCCTCTTTGTATTACCGTTACTGTTCCCCATTTATCCCTGAGCCCATGGCATTGGGAAATGCCATGCCTCTGTTTGCCATACACTCTCCTTCCACTCACAGAAGCAGAAGGTGGCCATTTAGCCTGTCGGCCTGGGTGATTGTGAATTATACAATCCACCTACAGCTCCCTGTGTCTTTCTGTGCTCTCTGAAATCCCTCCATTCAATCTCCAACCTCTCTCTTTTATCATAAGCATTTCCACAGCAGCCCAATCCAATCAGCAAACCTAGACCTGACCTTTCCACTTGCCCCAGGATGACAAAGGTTGCCCCCTAAAGAGCCGTCTGACACCCGAGAACTGTCTGTGGCCCAATTCCCCGGCCAACTGATTTAGGAGGATAGCTCCTCCTGAGCATGATCCAGCCCCAGACAAATATCTCCACAGCTCCGCAACCTACCAACCTGGGATCCCCAGACCTGGTTGAATTAGACCTCTAGGGCTGACCATGATTCAATTCCCTTACTGCAAGAGTGCTGATCCCATGCACTGGTCAGATAAAGTCTGACTCACCACGACCAACCCTCTGGATGAAGATCGGAAGCTCCTTGACTATTTGAATCACTCCTGACAGGCGATAGTCCCCCTTCACCCACTAAGGACTGGTCCCCTTTGACCTTCCTTCATGGCCAGGGCTTTAGGACTCGAAATTGAGTTCAACAATGTCAGAGCAGGAAAATTGTCCTCCATTTTGCCCCACCCTTCTTGTTTGTGACTTGTTAGCGTTGCTGTCAGCAGAGCTAATCTATTTTCTCCTTTTCATACTTATTTTACATCACAACCTCTTCCCTTATTAGCACTCTCTTTGTTTTTGAGTCAGGGCACCCTCACCATCTTTTGTACACACTCCCCCTTTGTCGATGCCAATCTAACAAACATCTTCAGAACTGCCAACAATGTATTTACATCCTTCCTTCAATGAGGAGACCAAATCTGCACACAATATTTGAGCTTGTACCCGCCCTATATATACTGTTATATTCAAATACTTAATAGAGGATAGCATACCGTTAGCCCTCTTAATCACATGCTGCAATCATATGTTGTTGGTCTATAGATTCTGGTTAGAGGGAATTGTTTCTTTCCCAAAGCCTCTCACCATCAAGAAAACCTCCAGTGGATCTGCTCTGTCTGAGGGATGAATATTGGCCAGGATATGAGAGATGACAAGCAACTAAATTATAGGGAGGTGGTTTCAGGAGGTGAATGTAGAGGAGTGGGGTATGTCACATGGCCCATTGTGTCTCTTCTGACTTATTGCTTCCTCTGCTTACTGTCCTGAGGAATGTGTTTGGATCCATATTGGCAGCATTCCTTTTGTTATAATAAGTCAGTCTTTATCCTCCACACTTTACTAATCAGGTGGAACACAAGCTGGAACATTGTGCTTCACTCAAGGCAAACATGATGACTTAAACTAAACCACCGTAACTGTCTCTGCCTGAGTCATATTCAGTTGACTCACATGGTGTACAACTTCTTCATTGTCTACACGATCAGCTTCGATGAGCACTCACAATTCTACTTAACCAAAGCTCAGGAAATGCCCTCAGGTTTTTGTTCAGACTCCACCATCTGGCATGCTCCTGAGTCATACATGAGTTTGGAGAGGGTAAATGTTGGCTTATCACATTGTGCAGTGTAATTGTATCACCTCCAGACATTTGGCTCACTGGCTTTGTTGATTATTGACTTAATCTCTCTGGTGAGACAGCCATTCACAAGTAATATTGTGTAAGATCACCAGCCCTTCCTTGCACACACTTTAATATTGTGTAAGATCACCAGCCCTTCTTCGTCAATCATGAGGCCTCCAGGACATTGATAACATTCTCGCCAAACTCTGCTGTGCTCCCAAATTATCCTTTCATTTTAATCCTTGAGTCCTGTATAGCCACGTCATCTGCAAAATCCAGGACCTTGAAATACATTTCGTCCAGTTTTCAATTGCCAATTGAGAGCAGGAGATGCTTCCTGCTTTTCCTGAGAATTTGAGGAGAGGAGAGATGACACAAAAGAGGATTCTGGGTAATCCAAGATGGAGGATGGGAAAAATTTCTGGCTGTAACAGCTGCTCCTTTTTTGAGGTATTTTTTAGGTGCTGGAGGTGATTTCCTCGAATTTGAGAAGCAGCAATTACTGTTTTATATGCTGTTGCATTGTTTTGGAACTTTGGGAAAAAAAAGTCAAAACAATAGCAGTATTAAAAGGGAGAAGAGCAGACAAAGGAACGTGGTGAGGTCAGTGCAGGAGAGAGAGAGAGAAAAAGAAATCCTTGCATAGTTACTGCCTTTGCTGTTTGAATTCATGTATCACTGGACATTGGAGTGCATCTGGGAAAATTAACAAACAGTGAACTTCACAACTGATCTTGGAGGAACTCTTGGGCGAAGTCCACAGCACAGAATCAGACAAGTTAATCGTTGTTTTTAAGTATGGCCTACAGAGAATCGGCAGTAGTGAGAAGAGTGGGTTCTTTCTTGATTATATGTTTTAGGAGATATGTCTCTTGATTAAACTTAAAATATAAGCCATAAATATTAATTTAACCTGGGGCAGTGTTTGTCGAGGAATAAGATGGTGTTATTTTCTGGGTCCGTAGATTGTGAAGGAGCAAAAATGGCCTTCTTGTCAGATGTGGGAGTTTAAAGAGAGTTTAAGGGTTACTGCGGATTATATCTGCAATAAATGCTGTTGGCTGTGAATCTTAACAGATCAAATTAAATGCTGTTGGCTGTGAATCTTAACAGATCAAATGGATCGGTTGGAGAGGCAGTTAGAAGCAATGAGGAATTTGCAACAGCAACAGTATTTGATGGTTGGCAGTTATAGGAAAGGGGGAAGTTTCAGATACAGTCACATAGATGGGTTAACGCCAGGAAAGGTAAGAGAGGTGGGCAACTAGTGCAGGACTCTTTTGTAGATCTACCCATCTCAAACAGGTATGCTGTTTTGGAAAATGTAGGGGGTGATGGATTCTCAGGGGAATGTAGCATGAACAGCCAAGTTTCTGGTATTGGGACTGGCTCTAATGCAACGAGGGGTACATCGGGTTCCAAGAGATCAATTGTGTTAGGGGATTCTCTAGTCCGAGGTACAGACAGATGTTTCTGTGGCCAGCGGTGAAAAAGCAGAATCATGTGTTACTTCCCTGGTGCCAGGATCAAGGATGTCTCAGAGAGGGTGCAGAATGTTCTCACGGGGGAGAGGGGCCAGCAGGAGGTCATTGTCCACATTGGAACCAATGACATAGGAAGGGAAAAGGTTGAAATTCTGAGGGGAGGCTACAGAGAGTTAGGCAGAAATTTAAAACGGAGGTCCTCGAGAGTAGTAATATCTGGATTACTCCCAGTGCTACGAGCTAGTGAGGGCAGGAATAGGAGGATAGAGCAGATGAATGCATGGCTGAGGAGCTGGTGTTTGGGAGATGGATTCACATTTTTGGATTATTGGATTCTCTTTTGGGGTAGAAGTGACCTGTAGAAGAAGGACGGATTGCACCTAAATTGGAAGGGGACTAATAAAATTAAACTGCATTTATTTCAATGCAAGGGGCCTAACACGGAAGGTAGATGAACTCAGGGCATGGTTAGGAACATGGGACTGGGATATCATAGCAATTACAGAAACATGGCTCAGGGATGGGCAGGACTGGCAGCTTAATGTTCCTGGATACAAATGGTACAGGAAGGACAGAAAGGGAGGCAAGGGAGGAGGGAGAATGGCATTTTTGATAAGGGATAGCATTACAGCTGTGTTGAGGGAGGATATTCCCGGAAATACATCCAGGGAAGTTATTTGGGTGGAACTGAGAAATAAGAAAGGGATGATAACCTTATTGGGATTGTATTATAGACCCCCTAATAGTCAGAGGGAAATTGAGAAACAAACTTGTAAGGAGATCTCAGTTATCTGTAAGAATAATAGGGTGGTTATGGTCGGGGATTTTAACTTTCCAAACATAGACTGGGACCACCATTGTATTAAGGGTTTAGATGCAGAGAAATTTGTTAAGTGTGTACAAGATAGTTTTCTGATTCAGTATGTGGATGTACCTTCGAGAGAAGGTGAAAACTTGACCTACGCTTGGGAAATAAGGCAGGGCAGGTGACTGAGGTGTCAGTGGGGGAGCACTTTGGGGCAAGCGACCATAATTCTATTAGATTTAAAATAGTGATGGAAAAGGATGGACCAGATCTAAAAGTTGAAGTTCTAAATTGGAGAAAGGCCAATTTTGACAGTATTAGACAAGAACTTTCGAAAGCTGATTGGGGGCAGATGTTCGCAGGTAAAGGGACAGCTGGAAAATGGGAAGCTTTCAGAAATGAGATAACGATAATCCAGAGAAAGTATATTCCTGTTAGGGTGAAAGGAAAGGCTGGTAGGTATAAGGAATGCTGGATGACTAAAGAAATTGAGGGTTTGGTTAAGAAAAAGAAGAAAAAGAAGGTATAGACAGGATAGATCGAGTGAATCCTTAGAAGAGTATAAAGGAAGTAGGAGTATACTTAAGAGAGAAATCAGGAGGGTTAAAAGGGACATGAGATAGCTTTGGCAAATAGAATTAAGGAGAATCCAAAGAGTTTTTACAAATATATTAAGGACAAAAGGGTAACTCGGGAGAGAATAGGGCCCCTCAAAGACCAGCAAGGTGGCCTTTGTGAGGAGCCACAGAAAATGGGTGAGATACTAAATGAATATTTTGCATCAGTATTTACTGTGGAAAAAGATATGGAAGATATTGACTGTAGGGAAACAGATGGTGACATCTTGCAAAATGTCCAGATGACAGAGGAGGAAGTGCTGGATGTCTTGAAACGTGTAAAGGTGGATAAATCCCAAGACCTGATTAGGTGCACCTGAGAATTCTGTGGGAAGCTAGAGAAGTGATTGCTAGGCCTCTTGCTGAGATATTTGTATCATCGATAGTCACAGGTGAGATGCCGGAAGACTGGAGGTTGGCTAATGTGGTGCCACTGTTTAAGAAGGGTGGTAAGGACAAGCAAGGGAACTGTAGACCAGTGAGCCTGATGTCAGTGGTGGGCAAGTTGTTGGAGGGAATCCTGAGGGACAGGATGTACATGTATTTGGAAAGGCAAGGACTGATTAAGGATAGTCAACATGGCTTTGTGCGTGGGAAATGTCTCACAAATTTGATTGAGTTTTTTGAAGAAGTAATAAAGAGGATTGATGAGACCAGAGCGATAGATGTGATCTATATGGACTTCAGTAAGGCATTCGACAAGGTTCCCCATGCGAGATTGTTTGGCAAGGTTAGATCTCACGGAATACAGGGAGAACTAGCTATTTGGATACAGAATTGGGTCAAAGGTAGAAGACAGAGAGTTGTTTTTCAGACTGGAGGCCTGTGACCAGTGGAGTGCCACGAGGATTGGTGCTGGGTCCCCTACTTTTTGTCATTTACATAAATGATTTGGATGCGAGCATAAGAGGTACAGTTAGTAAGTTTGCAGATGACACCAAAATTGGAGGTGTAGTGGACAGTGAAGAGGGTTACCTCTGATTACAACAGGATCTGGACCAGATGGGCCAATGGGCTGAGAAGTGGCAGATGGAGTTTAATTCAGATAAGTGCAAGGTGCTGCATTTTGGGAAAGCAAAAATTAGCAGGACTTATACACTTAATGTAAGGTCCTAGGGAAAGTTACTGAACAAAGAGACCTTGGAGAGCAGGTTCATAATTCCTTGAAAGTGGAGTTGCAGGTGGATAGGATAAAGAAGAAGGCTTTTGGTATGGTTTCCTTTATCGGTCAGAGTATTGAATACAGGAGTTGGGAGGTCATGTTATGGCTGTATAGGACATCGGTAAGGCCACTGTTGGAATATTGCGTGCAATTCTGGTCTCCTTCCTATCGGAAAGATGTTGTGAAACTTGAAAGGGTTCAGAAAAGATTTACAAGTATGTTGCCAGGGTTGGAGGATTTGAGCTATAGGGGGAGGTTGTACAGGCTGGGGCTGTTTTCCCTGGAGCGTTGGAGGCTGAGGGGTGACCTTATAGAGGTTTACAAATTATGAGGGGTATGGATTGGGTAAATAGGCAAAGTCTTTTCCCTGGGGTCGTGGAGTCCAGAACTAGAGGGCATAGGTTTAGGGCGAGAGGGGAAAGATATAAAATAGACTTATAGGGCAACTTTTTCACATAGAGAGTGGTACATGTATGGAATGAGCTGACAGAGGAAGTGGTGGAGGCTGGTACAATTGCAACATTTTAAGAGGCATTTGGATGGGTATATGAATAGGAAGGGTTTGGAGGGATATTGGCCGGGTGCTGGCAGGTGGGACTAGATTGGGTTGGGATATCTGGTCGGCATGGACAGGTTGGACCGAAGGGTCTGTTTCCATGCTGTACATCTCTATGACTCTATGACTCTAAGTGTCCATGTTCTTTCACTGTTAAAATGGTGACTCATGCCGGTGTACAGTTCCCCAGAGGTCAGGTAGTCTTCAGTACATCAGGTAATTTGCCATTCTTTGTAAATGTCCCTGAACAGGGAACATATTATTGAGCCAAGTGAAGTATGGCCATCTACACTTTATCCTGTATTCAGATACAATACATCAATGTGCACCTTTCAGTTGGTCAAACTAGTGAGAAATATAAAAACTGACAATTAGAGCTTCTTAGCGAGTTTTGAGAAGATTTGTAGCTTTGAGAAAATTAGAGTTTCTTTAAGCATATTAAAAAAGAGAGGGGTCAAAGCCCTTTAAAAAATGAATCTGGGGAGATGGTTATGGATAACAAGGGAAATGGCAGAGGAGTTAAATAGATATTTGCATCAGTTTTTATGGTGGAATATAATGTGAACACCCCTTTAATACTGAAGAATATGTAGGAAGAATTAATGCCTTCACTATCACTAGAGAAGTAAGATTAAACAAATTAATGAGCTCAAGGCAGCTAGATCCCCTGGTCCTGTGGGCTGGTATCCAAAAAGAGGTAGCTATCAAGATAGTGGAGACATTGATTGTAATTTTCCAAAAACCCTTGAATTTTGGAGAACTACCAGAGGATGGAATGTGACACCTTGTTCTGCCTGCCACACAATGTGTTTAACTCTTATATCTAGCAAAGAAATTGCAAGTCGGCTCTTAATAATAATAAACAATAATATTTATTGATTTAACACAATTAATTCTATAACAACAAAATGCACTATAAGCTAACAATTTGCACAATAATTCTAATCAATTATTTTGTGCTTTAACTTAACTCTGGATGATCATATACCAGCACTCTAGATCTTGGTCTGGATCCAAATGGATAATTATCTGGTTGTCTTCTTCCTGTGGTCCCAGACATGTCTTCTCTTCACAAGGGGGTTTTGTCTCTTGTTACTGATCCTGAGGATGGTAGTGGCAATTCTTAGACTTATTAGTTGCTCGCATCCTTTTGGGAGGGTCTTTTAGTGTCTTCCAATAGATTGATCAGGGCTCAATCATCCCGATCAATTGGACGCAACTAGGCGTTGACATGTCAATGGCAGGGTAGTCCTTGGGCATCCATCCCTGGAGGTGTTAGGTGCACATAGATCAGGTAGCCCTCTCCAAATAACAGTGTGAGTCACCACTGTGTCTGGTAAACAATTCAAGGTTTTGATTGTCCTGGGGATGGCACTAAGATTGATTCTATTAAATACAAATTCAAACGCATATTGTATTGTCTGCAGCTGCTGGGTTAATTATGATGTGGAAGTGCCAGTGTTGGACTGGGGTTGACAAAGTTAAAAGTCACACAACACCAAATTAAAGTCCAACAGGTTTTTTTGGAAGTACAAGCTTTTGGAGTGTTTCAGTCAGACCGGTTCTATTTCCAAAGTAGGGATCTATAAACTGTCACATGGACAGACTACCTTCAGATTGTGTGCTTTTGGAACAAAAATCGAATTTATCTGCAAATATAAGTCTGCAAATGTGTGTGTGCATATGGGGGAGAGAGTGTGTTTGCATGTGTGCATGTGTGTGTGAGGGAGAGAGTGTGTGTGTGATTGTTAGAGTGTGAGCATGAGTGTGATGGAGTGTATGCCTTTGAGAGGGTGTGCGGGTGTGAGAGAGTCTGTGTGTGTTTTTGAGATAGAGCATGTGTATGAGAGAAGGTCTGTATGAGTGTGATCGTGTGTAAGAGTGTGTGTGTATGTATGCTTGTGTGTGAGTACGTGTGTTTGAGGGTATAGTGTAGTGGGGTCACCTGTAGTGTGACATGAACTCAGGATCACAGTTAAGGCCATCCTCATGGGTACCGAACTTGGCTATCAGCCTCTGCTTGGCAACTATACATAAATAGAACCAGTCTGACTCAAGGTTGGAATGCAGACAGTCTCTAATCTCACACTTTTAGTGCATTGTCTGAGCTGAGATGTCACTTTTTTTTGATAAAACCTTAAGTTATCTCAGGAATGAGACTTGAAAGAAGTTCTGGATTTAATTAATCAAAACCTGCAACCTATTCTAAGTGATTAAGACTTAACAGCAATCTCGATTTGTTCAATACATCACATCAGTTGTGACACTTTGATCTTTTACTATAAATTCTCTGTCTTGTGGTCCTGCCCCACTAGCTACCTGACGAAGGAACAGGGCTCTGAAGGCTTGTACTTTATTAGCACAGTCACATTGATCAAAACTTGTCTCAATTTCCCAGCATGCCTCATTTACTGTCCATTTTTCATAAATCCATCATAAATGCATCATTTTGAGCGGCCCATCCAGCCACAGTCCCTCCTCTTGGTCCTGAACTAGAAGCGTGATGGATCACATGATCACAGACCAATTTCCATGCAGTGACCACACAATCATCCAGGTTCAATCAAAGTACAACATACACTTCTACAGCTTAACTCTTACAGGTAAAATCACACCTAACTAAGATCATCAAATGTCATCAAACTGTATCGAAATGAAATGTCAAATTTCAGACTTAACAGCTGATCAAGCAAAGACATTGGAGAAAACAAAATAGAACAAAAATTTCATAACAAAAAATCAAACAAATGTTATAAAATTGGAGCAAACAGTATGAGTAAGGGTTGCTGAATACAAATGAACTGATAGTGATAGATTAAAATAAATAAGACGTCAGAGAAAACAAACAATATAAAAATAAACTCATAATGAAAAATCAAACAATCATTATAAAACCGAACAATTGGATAGAACATTTTATACAAACAATTGGATAGAACATTTTATACATACAACATAACAACAAATATTTACTCGGCTAACAAATATTTACCCTGGTCTGTTCAGTGTTCCTTGTGTATTGTTTCTGGTGCTGATGATGATCCCAATGAAGTCGATCTTGATTACAGGTTGTCCTGGGAAGAGTCAAGGTTGTTTCTTTTGTTATCCTTGTCTAATAACTGAATAGTTTCAAACTAATGTATTGCTTATGCCCTAACTCTCCCTCACTGTTAAGGTTAGAATGGTGCTGGAAAAGCACAGCAGGTCAGGCAGCATCTGAGGAGCAGGAAAATTGACGTTTCCGGCAAAAGCCCTTCATCAGCAATGATGAAGGAATATTTGTTAGCCGAGCAAATATCTATTGTTATGTTATTTGTATAAAATGTTCTATCCAATTGTTTGTATAAAATATTCTTCGGTTTTATAATGATTGTTTGATTTTTCGTTATGAATTGATTTTTATTTAGATTTAGATTTAGATTTCCCACTGTGTGGAAACAGGCCCTTCGGCCCAACCAGTCCACACCAACCCTCTGAGGAGTAACTCACCCAGACCCATTTGATTGATGCACCTAACACTACGGGCAATTTAGCATGGCCAATTCACCTGACCTGCACATTTTTTGACTGTGGGAGGAAACCGGAGAATTCGGAGGAAACCCATGCAGACACAGGGTAGAATGTGCAAACAGACAGTAACCCAAGGCTGGAATCGAACCTGTGACCTTGGTGCTGTGAGGCAGCAGTGCTAACCACTTTTTTATATTGTTTGTTTTTATATTGTCCTCCCTCACCATTGTTAATTTGTCTAGGAGCTCAATGTGTTCCTCCTTTGTTTCTGTTTATAGGAGTGAGTTGTCTCCATATTGGGCTGGGCAGTCAGGCCGAGAAAACCTTTCTAGTCCCTTGGCTAATTGTCGATGGAAAATCGTGGATGAGTTATGGAATCCCTTGGGGTGGTATATGTATATAATATATATGTATATAATATATATATATACTGATGTTCCTGGAAGGTAAATGTGAATTTGTACTGGCAGGACCGGTTTAAAGGTATAGACTGAAGAAGGGCTTATGCCCGAAATGTCGTTTCTCCTGTTCTTTGGATGCTGCCTGACCTGCTGCGCTTTTCCAGCAACACATTTTCAACCTCTTTGTGTTTCACAATCACTTCTCTCATAGGATCCTTGGTCATTGCTAGGGGATTGAACCAAATTGTGCTGATTCGATTCGCATAATTTCCTGTTGAAATGACGAGTGGGGTATTGCTAGCTGGAGACCGTTGCCATATGCCGGCATTTACTGGATCAAAAGTAAGATTGCACCTAGTCATGTAATCAACATCGAGTATGTGTTCCGCACCTGGGGGAAGGTTGACTAAGATAGCAGGGTGTTGATATGGAATGTCACCTTGCTTAAATCCTATCAGTTCTGAAATGTACCCCTCTTATATAGCCAGTAAGTCCATTTAAGTCCAGTTGTGGTCCACGAGGGTAGATCATTTAATCTAGAAGTGTTCAAGGTTGTGCAGGAACCTCCAGTATCCCAAAGACATTTCACAGGGCGGCCTCCTACCTCGCCATTGACTAATGGTCTACCTACACTATCCCACTGCGTGTTGCAGACTCACAGTGGACAGGCAGAAGCCTGACACCATCATGCTGATGCCCTGTTGTTTGGGAGTGGGGGTTATATGAGTTGGCTAGTGTCCATGGCATGGAGCCTGCCGAGTTGGGCCTTCTAATGGGAGTCGGTGACTCCATCTACCTCTTTTTGGTGTCACTGCGGTCAGTGGTCTCTGTCGCTATGAGTGCTGACGTGCATGGGTCTTACATCCCCATGTGGAGTGTTCTGTGTGCCCGCAGCGATAGCACTGCACTGACTGCCAATGGTTCCCCTGCTGTGTCCCTCTATCTCTCCCTGTGGCTGTGTAAGGTGGAACTGGGTTCCTTTGGTAAGCGCTTGCCCCTTTTCCTTCATTTCTCCACATCGGACCCTGGTTGGAGGTTCGGAAAGGAAACATTTTCTCTCCTTTCTTCTACACCTGGGACATTTTTCTCCGAAGCCATTCCTTACTATGGCTTGGCTCTGTGGGATGGAAATTCACACATGCCTTCCTGCTCCCTTCGGTGGCGTGGGAAACTAACACCCTAGGCCACTTCGCTGAGTCAGCCTCAGGTAACTGAGCCCTGGTTAAGTCTCTGTAGATTCCTAAAGGTGTACCTATAAATAACAGGCAAAGGCAGGCAGGTGTTCCCCCCCCTTCTTTTGCCTACAATTGTTTAACCCATCTATGGGGTCCCATTTATTGTTCCCAATTGTCGTTAGGATCACTTTTCTCATATCAGCGAGGGTTCCCTCTCCCACATTTAGCGAGGATGGGATTGTCTGGACTGGCTCAGACATCATTATGATGAGTTTCACTTCCTCTCACTCTTATCTAACTCATTAAAAACCTTTTATTGCCTGACCCTTTCAAAGAATGTAAATGGATCAGCTGATGGCTCAAAATCTGGAATCTTTTTAGCTATTTCCTCCTTATTGTGCCACCGTGAATGGGGTGGTGTATGCTATTGCTGGGACATCGGTGTCCCCGATCCATCTCTCGGTGATAATTGGTTTCATTGTGACAGGGGGTTTCCCCGGGGGCGCTGAAGGAGTTGAATCCTCTGGGAGTCAGGGCAGTCCCCTGTCCTCCACACACTTGCATCTTGCCGTGTGTCTTCCCTGAGCTCATCCCAGTCTACCTCCTATCCATCATGTTCCCCTTTAACTTCCCGCTTTGTGTACATTATTTCATTGTGGATTGAGAGTTGAGCTTTTAATTTCTCAGTCTCATGCAGGAACTTAGTGTGGTCTGCAGTTGTCTGATCCTCTCTGTATCTGTCCGGTGCATCACCTTTACTGCTGGCTTGCAAACCTGCACGTTTATTTCTCAATTAACTCACTTCCCTCTCAGTAACCTCTTTACAGCTGACACTGTGGATTGGGTGTCCTGGTATGCTCTCTCGCACTGGGTTTGGAATTGCCTCATGAGTAGTAGGTTTGCCTGGTTTCTTTGGTCCTAAGCTGCAGTTTTCAGTTTTAACTTCTCGTGTCCTCTAATTCTTTGCCGACTATTTTCAATTTCTACTCAGTCCTTAGAAATTGTCCGAGACACACATCACTGCTGTGTCCTTTTCAGGTCTGGAAGCCTGTTTCCCTTGAAATTTCCTAAAATCATCCCAATATCTTTGTCCGAGGGATTCTGATCCCGTTTTATCATTACACAAAATTCTGTCCATATTGGCCATTTAACTTCTCTTCCCAAATGGGACAATCTTCTACTCTAGTGTCTTTCTCTGCCATTCTCGATTAACTATGGAGTATAGAGGGTGGATCAGACTGAGGGTACGGCGTTCACTATGTTCCGGTCCTAATCCCACCGGTTGTCTCCTGACACTTACCTATCCCACTAAGGATTGCGCTCACACAAAGGACAACAGTTTGCTTGATCAGGAGGAAAACTCTGTTGGCTTTATATTTTAAAGAAGATTTTAGTTGAGACCTTTCCATTTCCATTGATTTACTTGAATTCCTGGCCTTCGCGTGGGACAGCTGTCCACTTAGTCACCTGCTCAGGCAAAATCTCAAGGAATATTAGGCTCCATGGGATTTGATCACGGAGCGACAAGGTCACTTCTTATCGAGGTCCCGTCTGGGGTGTCTGTTTATTCTGCCTGCCACACAGTGTGTTTAACTCTTTTGATCTTGCAAAGAAACCGTAAGATGACTCTTTATAATAACAAACAATTATATTTATTTATTAACACCGTTAATACTATTCCAGCAAAATAACTAAACAAACAATGATACATCATAAATTTAATCAACTATCTTGCACTTTAACTTAACTCTGGATGATCCTATACCACCACACACCACCACCTGGCCTTGATGATCATCTGATTGTCTTCTCCCTGTGGTCCCAGTGGTGTCTTCTCTTCAAGGGGGTTGGTCTCGAGTTACTGCTCCTGAGGATGGTGTTGCAGTGATCCTTATGCTTAGCCGCTGTTCGCGCCCTTTTGGAAGGGCCTTCGATGTCCTCCTTTAAATTGATCAGGGCTCAATCATCTTGGTCTTGATCAGGTATTGACATGTCAATGGCAGGTTGGTGCTTGGGTATCCATCCCTGGAGGTGTTAGGTGCACACACAGGTCAGGTAGCCCTCTCCAAATAAGGGTGTGAGGCACCCCTGTGTCTGGTAAACAACTCGAGATTTTGACTGTCCTGGGGATGTCTGTTTCCATGCTGTGTATCTCTATGACTCTATGACTCTATGGCACTAAGATTGATTCTATTCAATACAAATTCAAACGCATATTGTATTGGCTGCAGCTGCTGGGTTAATTGAATACTGTCGGTCTGTAGCTGCAGTCTGTCCGGATTTTGCAACATATTTATTATGTTATGGACCAGGCCAGACCCCTTCTAAATAATTTATTAAGATAGCCCAGACTTGAACTTTTTTTTTATTTTAACGAAGATGTAAAGTGGATATTCCAGGAGTGACACAGCTAATCAAACCACTCAGCTTTAAACAAATTAATTTACACACTATGGTTGCAACATGAACAAAAGAAAACAGAATTTAGAATAACTTAACATATTTGATAACCCGACTGACTCTATCCCAACTTAACGAAGATGTTCAAATTTCCGCAACATCCCAAAAACACACCCCTTGGCAAAATGTAAATGCAGTACAGGTTCTCACAGGCAGGAGAGGTTTTAGAGAAAAAGTTCAGGCAAGACCTCCATTGACGCATGGAATCTCTTCTCACTGTAGCTGCTTCTCCAGGTGCTCAGCAGCTTTCTGACAGCTTGCTAAAACAAATCAAACAAGAAAAAAAAACCAGAACTGGGAGAACTGGCCACTCCCTGTCACTATTCAAAGTAAACGTATCCAGACAAATTGGCACCTCTGCTTTTACAGCCCCTCTTGAAAAATCCAAGGACAACATAATCTTGGTAAAGGGGTAAGCATTGTCACAATTAGCACAATCACTTTGGTCAATGCTTGTCTCAATTTCCCAGCATGCCTCATTTATTATGTTTCTCGGAAATCCATCATAAATCCGTCATTTTGAGCGGCTCGTCTGGCTATAATCTCTAGTCAAAAAGGAAGACAAAAAACAGATAACTGTGGGCCGATTAGAATCAATTACTGGAATAAAAGTATTAGAATAATTTATTAACGAAGTATTAGCAAAACATTTGGAAAATAACAATCTAATCGAGCAAGATCAGCATGGCTTCATGAAAGGGAAATTGTGTCTTACTAACTTATTCAAGTTCTTTGAGGAAGTCTCAACCAGAGGGGATAGCAAAGAGTGAGTAGTTGTACTATATTTGGAATTGCAGAATGTTTTTGAAAAGTTAAATCATAAAATAATAGCCCACGATGCTGAAGCTAGTGCATTGGTTTGGATAGAGAATTGGCTAATCAGTAAGGAACAGTTAGTGGGGTTAAGGAGTTCTTTTTCAGGTTGGCAACCTGTAACCAGTGGGGTTTTACAGAGATCAGTGTCATAGTCACAGAGTCTTAGAACTGTGCAGCACAGAAACAGACCCTTCGGTCCACCTCGTCCATGCCAACCAGATATCCAAAATTAATCTAGTCCCATTTACCAGCATTTGGTCCATGCCCCTCTAAACCTTTCCTATTCATGTACCCATCCAGATACCTTTTAATGTTGTAATTGTACCAACCTCCACCACTTCCTCTGGCAGCTCATTCCAGACAACCACCATCTGTGTGAAAAAGTTACCCAGTAGATCCTTTTTATATCTTTCCCCTGTCATCCTAAACCTATGCCCTCTAGTTTGGACTCCACAACCCTGGGAAAAAGACCTTTCTATTTACCATATCCGTGCCCCTCATGATTTTATAAACCTCTATAACCCCACAGCCTCCGATGCTCCAGGGAAAATAGCTCCAGCCGATTCAGCCTGTCCCTATAGCTCAAATCCTCCAACCATGGCAATATCCTTGTAAAACTATTCTGAACCCTTTCACATTTAACATCATCCTTCCTATAGCAGGGAAATTAAAATTGAATGCAGTATTCCAAAAATGGCCCCACCGATACCGTGTACAGCTGCAACATGCCATCCCAACTCCTGTACTTAATGCTTGGACCTATACTCAATGCTGAGTCTGCAATGGTTTACAGTATGTATTAATGACTTCGAGTAAGGAAGGAAACCAGTGTACCATAGCTAGATTTGCAGACAACAGAAAAATAAATGGAAAGGCAAGTTGCAAGAGTGATACAAGTAGTTTACAGAGAGGTATTGATAGTTTAAGTAAATGGGCAAAAAGTTGGCAAATTAAGTACAATGTGGGAAAATGTGAAGTTGTTCACTTGGAAGAGAGACAAAATATTATTTAAATTTGGAAAGGGGAAACCTGCAGAAAGCTGCAACATAAAGGGACTTGGAGATACTTGTGCATGAAACACAGAAAGCTAACACATAAATACAGTGTACCATCAGGAAGAGCTAATGGAATGTTTTCCCTTATTTCAAGAGGATTGGAGTATAGAGTAGGGAAGTCTTACTGCAACTGAACAAGGTGCTCGTGAGACCACACCTGGAGGTACTGTGAGTAGTTTTGGTCCCATTATTTACGAAAAGATACCATTTCATTGAAGGCACTTCAAAGAAAATTCCCGAGGATGATCCCTGGTATGACAGGATAGTCTTACAAACAAAGGTCAAACTGGTTGGGATTCTACTTGTTGGAATTTAGAAGAATGAAAGGTGATCTCATTGAAACTTAAGAGGCTTAACAGGGCAAATGCTGAGAGGATGATAACTATCAAAGAAGAGTCTAGGACCAGAGGGTATAGTCTCAGAATTAAGGATTGTAATTTAAGACTGAGATAAAGAGGAATTTCTTCTCTCAGACGATTGAAAGTCTTCCTAATGCCATAATCCTGGCTGCACAAGGAATAGTGTAAGTGAATAAAATCAATGTACTCAAGCAGAGCTATCAGTGAGCAAGGAGGGAGACAGGAATCCATATCAAGACATACAAGGCTATGAGCCAAGTGCTAGTAAATGGGATAGAATAGTTAGGAGTTGTTTCTGACTAGTTCATAATTGATGGGCCAAAGAGCCTTTTCTGTGCTGTCGATGTCTATGATGCTATGACTGTCATTAATGGAGCTTGGTGAAAATCTGCAGGAGGAGACTCATCAGAAGCTTAAACATCAACCACTGACCTGTTTGACTGAATAACAAGTTATAATGCAAATAATCCCAGTAAACTTCTACAGGACAGCATTATTATTTCATCTTTAACATAACATTGGACATTGGCTACTGTTTGAATAATGATAAGCCACAGTATGTAAATGTGTAACTGCAAATGTTGCAATCCATTCTTGGGCAACTTTCCATCTCGTGAAATGACTGTTTATTGGCTGATAGTGGTAAACATTAACTCAGGAGCCCCACTCTGTCAGCCTCTGATGCATTTGCTGCAGAGAAAGACTAGTGTCTGTTTTATCTGGGTCTCAATCTTAGAGTAGAATAAAGGGTAGGCACAATGTTGAGGGCCAAATGGCCTGTACTCTGCTATATTGTGCTCTGTTCTGTGTCCTTCTTGACCAGCTGAGCTTTTTGTTTCTGCTCATCACTTTCGATGTCATTTCAAACCATCAGCTTCCACAGGCATCAGTGACTGTTTGCTCTTGTCAGTATCAATTCCTGATATCCTCAGCCTCATTTGTAGGTTTCTCGTCAACATCTTGATATCCAAAAGCCAGTTCATCATAGACAAAGCCTTTACAGTTATGTCTGTCATCTATCTGAGGGACAAATGCTGAGTCTTGTTGTTTTGACAATGAGCATAGATATTTTTCATCAGCCTGGTTGGGTGGTACATGGCTCAGTGGTTAGCACTGCTGCCTCTCAACACCAGTGACCCAGATTCAATTCCACTCTTGGGCAACTGCCTTGTGTGTTTGACTCAGTTTGCACATTCTCCCCGTGACTGCATGAGTTTCCTCTGAATGCTCTGATTTCCTCCCACAATCCCAACGATGTGCATTTTAGATTGATTAGAGACCCAGGCAGACAGTCGGTAACTATAGCAGGATTGAATGACATCACAGGTTCTAAAAAGAGACAACGCAAGATAGCAGACGATGACACATCCCTCCCAGATCGTCTCAATGCCTTCTTATGCTTGCTATGAACTGAATTTTGGCAGAGAGGTAACACCTATTCCGACAAGTCCTGACGAACTTATCCCAACAGTCACTGCATCAGAAGTCAGATCAGGTCTTCTTTGTGTGAATCCAGGGAAAGCAATGGGACCAGAAGGAGCACCAGGTCGTGCACTCAGAGCATGCGCAGATCAACTGGCAGAGGTCTTCTCGGAAATCTTCAACCTCTCCTTGCAGCAGGCCCCTGTCCCTGCCTGTTTCAAGAGGGCCAACATCGTCCCTGTGCCTAAGAAGGTTCATGCAGCATGTCTCAATGACTACCATCCTAATGTTAGTGGTCATGAAGTGCTTTGAAAGGCTGGTCATGGCATTAATCAACTCCAGCCTCCCTACTATTCTTGACCCACTCCAATTTGCCTATCGGACCAATAGATCCACATCAGATGCCACATCACTTGCCCTTCACTCCTTCCTCAAACATCTTGACTCCAAGAACAGCTATGTAAGAATTCTACTCATTGACCAGTTCAGCCTTCAACGCTATTATCCCCTGGAGACTGATTACTAAAATTAATGATCTTGGACTAAGCCCCACTCTCTGCAACTGGATCCTCAGGTTCCTGTCCCACAGGCCACAATCAGTGAAGATGGGGGACAATATTTCAACTAACACTCAACACTGGAGCCCCCCAGGGGTGTGTACTCAGCCCCCTACTGTGCTCACTGTATGCCCATGACTGTGTCACCAAATGCCAGACTAATGCAATTTACAAGTTTGTTGATGACATCACCATAGTCGGTCGAATCTCAGATGGCACCGAAACAGACTAAAGACCGGGAAAAATAGTGCACTGGGAACAAACTAACTCTCAATGCCAGCAAAACCAAAGAACTCATTATTGACTTTCAGCGGGATGTTACTCATGCCCCCCTACACATTAACAGTGCAGAGGTGGAACGAATGGAAAGTATCAAACTCCTGGGAGTGTCATCCACAACAAGCTCTCTTGGTCTCTTCAAGTGGATGCACTGGTTACAAAGGCCCAACAACATCCCTTCTTCCTCAGGCAGCTGAGGAAATTTGGCATGACGGCGAATACTCTTGCCAACTTTTATAGGTGCGCCATCGAGAGCATTCTGTCTGGATGTATCACTACCTGGTATGGCAACTGTACTAACCAAGTTTGGAGATAGTTATAGAGAGTGGTGAACATGGCCTGGTCCATCACAAAGGCCAACTTCCCATCTATAGAATCCATCTACCAGGCCCGCTGTCAAGGAAAGGCCACCAGCATTCTCAAAGATCCATCCCACCCTGGCAATACATTTCTACAACCTCTACCATTGGGGAGAAGGTACGGAAGCCTGAACACAAGCACCAGCCGGTTTCACAACAGTTTCTACCCTACTGTTGTTAGAATACTGAATGGACTCACAAACCCTTCACATTTGCCTGTATCTGTGTTTTGTTTTTGCTGCTGTTTACCTAATATTTACTTATCTATGCTACTTAACTCTGTGATTTGCCTGTATTGCTCGCAAGACAAAAGCTTTTTGTTGTGCCTTGGTACACGTGACAATAAATTCAATTCAATTCAACTGCCTATGCTAAATTGCCCACAGTGTCCAAGGTGTGTAGGTTAGGTGGATTTGCCATGGGAAATATAAGGTTACAGAGTAAGGGGAGGGAGTGGGTCTGGGTGGGATGGTCTTTGGAAGGTCAGTATGCACTTGGTGACCCGAATGACCTGCTTCTACACTGTAGGAATTTGATGATTTCTGTCCCTCCAGGCCACCTGAGACCTGAGTCCGAACCTCTGGCCCATAGGGCCCTTATTTGAAAGGCTTAATTGTCCAATCCTTGGATCAAGGGCTGGGAAGAGGATGCTGGAGGTAGGGCTAGGATGCCTGAGATCTGGAATCTGGAGGTTTGGAATGACAGTGTTGAAGTCAGAGGCTCAGGGGCTAAGGTGGAGAGTCAGAAAGCTTCTGAGGAAGGTCAGAGGCCTGTCAGGAAGCAATAGTGGACTCAGAGATTTATAGGAGCTGAATCAGAGACAGGGTGCAGAGTGTTAGGAATGGTTCTGGTTCGGTGATCAATCACAGCAGTTTCCTTACAAAGACAGGTAGATAGAAGAGAACTTATCTCCTCAATCCAACAGTCCTTGTCTGGGTTTAGCTGCCAGGTTTCTGAGGTTAACCCTGCCACCCACAGCTAAATTTGAAATTGTGATCACAAATGAGACTCCCAGACACATTGTGATTATTAAAATGCCAACCCACCTCCTTGAAACCAGGCAGCCACCCAGTTAAGTGGGTAGCTCAAGGGAATTCAAAACGTAGACAGTCAAACTTGACAAAAAAGTTAGAGCTGTGCGCAAAGATGAAGTGTAACCCATGTTTAATTGCCCTCTGGTGGTGAGCTGCCTTCTTGAACCACGGCAAACCATTTGGTGGAGGTGGATCTGCAAGGGAAGGAGTTCTGAATGACCTGAAGGTAGTAAAAAGATGAAGATGCTAAAGAGTTTGAATCACTGCAGATTTCAAAGGGTTCTGCCATGCTCTGTCACAAACCTTACCTACTATGTTGCCATGGAATGAGGCGATCAATTTGAAGAGCCTTGGAGAGCAGCCAATTATCTCCAGCAACTTAAATGACTTGCCATTGTTCACATAATCCAATGCCCTGGAGAGAACAGTTAAGGAACTATATCATGGTCTCCTTAGTTCACAACATTTCTCTTGTAGCTGCCACTATAAAGGATCATGTTCAGTTGCAAATCTTCCAGTTTTGAAACCATCCTGGGATACAGGGTAGATGTGTTGAGCCAGGAGTTTCTATGTGGCATGGGTGAGTTATTGTGTCATGCTGTTCAACACTGAGAATCACTGGTAGTTGCTGGAATCACTGCGGTCACCCTTGTTTAGATTAGATCAGATTCCATACAGTGCGGAAATAGGCCCTTTGGCTCAACAAGTCCATACGGACCCTCCGAAGAGTAACCCACCCACACCCATTCACCTATTCCCTTACTAATGCACCTATCACTATGAGCAATTTAGCATGGCCAATTCACCTGGCCTGCACATCTTTGGACAGTGGGAGGAAACCGGAGCAAACCCACGCAGACAAGGGGAGAATATGCAAACTCCATGCAGACAGTGACCCAAGGCTGGAATTGAACTCATGTCCCTGGCACTGTGAGGCAGCTGTGCTAACCACTGAGCCACTGTGCCGCCATCTTGTACAGGTAAAATTTTTGTATCATACATATCCAGGAGCACTGCCCCCTCTCTCCAAAAGTTTGTGCAGATGCTGCAGGTTTCTCATTCCTGCTGAGTCCAGATGTACAGCATCAGCAAACAGGAGCTTTGCCCATGGCAAGTTGGTCAATAGTTACACGCAGCTCTAACACTGTGGGTTTGCCACCTGTCATGCCAGGCGAAAGTGAGGACTGCAGGTGCTGGAGATTAGAGTCAAGATTAGAGTGGTGCTGGAAAAGCACAGCAGGTCAGGCAGCATCCGAGGAGCAGGAAAATCGACGTTTCGGGCAAAAGCCCTTCATCAGGAATGAATCCTCGGATGCTGGCTGCATTGCTGTGCTTTTCCAGCACCACTTTAATCTGTCTTGTCAGACAGCCTCTCTGTGGTGACCTCCATGGTGCTCTCTGTAAAGCAGAAGGCAAGGCTAGAGATCCCTCCAACTGTTTGTTGCATTTGGTGATGATCTCCTGTGACTTTGTTTTCAAGGGATGGAGCTCTTACCTTTTTGATCTCTCCATAAGTGCCCTTTGCATTCTGTGTCTTAAAAGACAACTGGAATTTTGGGCAAGCTTTTAGCCAGAAACTATTGATGCAACAATTTGCTGGGCTTTACTCTGATCAACTCTCAGTGCAGCTCGGAGATGAGGAATCCTCCAGTCAGTTCCTGACTCCCCAGAGCCTATCCAGTGATACCCATCTCCTATGAATGAATAATACAATAAAAAAAGGCAGTCATACTTTATGACCACACCTGCATTACAATCACCCACTCGATAAAAATGCTCTGAGATAGGGAATCAGATTTTTCCTTTGTACTGGAGAACAGTATCATAGTACAGATGCTCATGAAGCTAACAGTGCTGTTAGTGTTGAGAAATTGATGGAGAGCACAGGTTCTGAATTGTTTATGGGAATTTCTATCAGTGAGAGTATTGAACTCCACTCAGTCAGGCCTACACCCAGCTCACAAGTTTCCCCTGAAGTCTTCCCCTGCCAGATCAATGTGTAATGTTTGTTTTCCAGTGATCCACTCTCAGATCTTGTAGAGAAGCTACGTCAATGTTCAGTCTACCAAGTTCAGCAATGATCACTGTTGTCGTATTATTCAGCCATGATGTGGAGGTGCTGGTGTTGGACTGGAGTGGACAAGGTCAAACGTCAGACAACATCAGATTATAGCCCAACAGGTTTATTTGAAATCAGAAGCTTTCAGAATATTGCCTTTTCATCAGGTGAGGTTCACACGGAAAGCTTCTGATTTCAAATAAACTTGTTAGACTATAATCTGACTTTTGACAATATTCAGCAGCTGACCAAATTCAAGGTATCTATCAATCCTGTGTACCTAGCCCTGACATTCCAGTTTGCCATACATTGGCATTTTGTCTTTTTTGCTTGTTTGCCTCGTGAATTGGATTCTGCCCATTTGTTGAGCAGATACTCTCAGTTGGAGTGACTTCTCCAGGTGAAAGCTTGGGCAAGATTTTTGGAGACCCTGGGTGCTCAGACCTCACTTGCCTCTCTTGACCTCTCGAGTTGAGTCCAAAGGAATACAAAGCACAGTGTTCAGCATCGGCTTGGTTGCAGGCTTTGTTGAAAAGTTGACATATCACAGTTTCATCCTTGCGCTCAGCTCCAACTTTTTTGGCAGATTTGAAACTTTAATATTTAGTTCTCCCATGAATCACATTTGTATTTCCCATTTTGAATTTAACTAGTTGGGAGGTAGGGTTTAACATTCGAAAGGATTCTTGGTTTGAGGAAATGAATTCCTCTCTATCTGCCTGCCGGGTCCATTGTGCCTGAGTAAGGAAGCTGCTGTGATTGATTACCTGCCCAGAACCATTCCTGCTAATGAATCCCCAGTCTCTGATTCACCTCAAACATACCCAAGTGCACCCTATTACCCTCTTCCAGGTCTCTGACCTTGCCCAGTAGCTCCCTAATACACCACCTGAACGCCCCAACTCTCAGCCTCCAACCATTTTAACAGCCCTCAGGCCTTCAATTTCTTAGCCCCATTCCCAGCCTCCTAGCAAAATCTCCTGGATCCAAGGATTAGACTACACCCACCTAACGTGCGATTAGACAGCCAACTAGGTCTTGAAAATCAATTACCCCAACTCAGAATCAGCCATTCCAACCAGGATTGACCCCCAAAGATTTGAAATCACCCATTACCCCAAGATTGAATACCTCTCTTGTGAGTGACACTTTCATCAACTATAGTGTGGCTACCATAGCAGGTCAGAGATTAGCAATCCTGCAGTAAGGGCTCCCCAAAGCCTGTCCATCACCTACAAGGCACAAATCAGGAGTGTGATTGAAATCTCCCCACTTGCCCCGATGGGTGTGTCTGCAATAACACTGCTGTTCCCATTTCTGTGATCAGAGGGATAATCTCTGAAACAGATGGCCAATAAAGGATTCCACTGATATAAACCATCCCAATCCCTATCCCCATCACATGCCTCTGATGGGACAGGTAAGTAAAAATCCAACCCAAGATTTCAGATGAAAGGTCACTGACCCAACATGTTAACAGGTTGCCCAGCATAGTTTTTGTTTTAATTCCAAATTTCCAACCTCTGCTGTATTTTGCTTTTGAACTTGCATTAGCATACGCATTATCAAAGAATTTTGTTCCATATCATTGCCTGCGATGCTTTCTAATGTGCTTAGTTTGTCAAAGCTATCCTTTACTGGCCATCTGTTTCAGAGATTATCCCTCTGATCACGGAAATAGGAACTATCCAGGACAAAGCAGCCTATTTTATTGGGACCACACCCACAAGTATCCACTGCCTCCAACACCAAAGCTCAGCAGCAGCAGTGTGTACAATCTACAAAATGCACTGCAGATATCTGCCAAATATCCTCAGACAACGCCTTCATGACCACTTTCATCTTAAAGGGCAAAGGCAACAGACACATGGGAACACCACCATTCGCAAGTTCCCCTCCAAGTCACTCACCATCCTGACCGAGAAATACTTCGCTGTTCTTTCACTGTCGCTGGGTAAAAATCCTGGAATTCCATCCGTAATGGCATTGTGGGTCAACCCACAGCAGGTGGACTGCAGTGGTTCAAGAAGGCAGCTCATCACCACCTTCTCAAGGGCAACTAGGGATGGGCAATAAATGGTGGCCAGCTAGAGATGTCCACATCCAATGAGAGATTATAAAAAATTATGGCCCTACCTGTCCTTATGGTCCCCTCAGAAATGTTCCCCATCCAAGTGAATGCCAAGTCTGTCACCCAGATTGGTATCAATGTAGGGAACTTGATAACACATCTCGCAATTGAAACCCTGGCTTCTGGCTTCCTTCTGATTCCACTGATATAAACCACCCCCAGCCCCATCTCCATCCCATGCCTCCGATGGGACAGTTAAGTTAAAATCCAACCCAAGATTTCAGATGAAAGGTCACTGACCCAACATGTTAACAGGTTGCCCAGCATAGTTTTTTTTTAATTCCAAATTTCCAACCTCTGCTGTATTTTGCTTTTGAACTTGCATTAGCATACGCACTATCAAAGAATTTTGTTCCATATCATTGCCTGCGATGCTTTCTAATGTGCTTAGTTTGTCAAAGCTATCCTTTACTGGCCATCTGTTTCAGAGATTATCCCTCTGATCACGGAAATGGGAACAGCAGTGAGTACTGCGTCAGGCTCACTGGAGATAAAGTGGCCTCCGGGGTGACTCATACCTGGATAATTTCTCTTCCCTTCGGACAGGAAACACAACTCACAGAATGGCTCAAAAAACTGTCTTGATTACTGGCTGTTCCTCAGGAATTGGCTTGGCCATAGCCTCTAAACTGGCCAACGATGATAAGAAAAGATTTATGGGTGAGTTTCAAGCATAAAGGTTTGTCTCTCAGAGAGACAGATACAATATTATGAATGGAAAACAGGGAGTAGGAGAGATACAAACGAACTTAAAAATATTTAGCCTGAGCAGGAGTAGAAAGAGGGACAGAAAGAGATTGGATAATGTCACAGGATGCCATGTGGTAGAGTAATAGAGACAAGAATAGAGAGAATGTTAGTGTGGAATGGTTGAAAATATAAATAAGTTGGAGAAAGAGCTAGGAAAAGATTGGTAAGCAGGATAGAGTAAAGAGAGTGTGAAGGGGAGGGATGTGAGCAAAAATAGAAGAGTGAGTACATGCAGAGAGAAGTGGGATAAAGTGAAGGGCAAGGCAGAGGGAAAGGAACAGAGCTCAAAGCAGCGACTGGGATTATGAAGTTGAGCAGGAATTGAGTGTGCAAGGTTGAAGGTTCCATTACAACATGGAAAAAGTATAAAGTATCTGAAGTTACTTACTTGGATTCTCTCAGATACATTTGAAAATATGTTCACACCCACTGGAGTACAAAATGAAAAACAATACATGATGCTATCATTCAGGCTGATTTACATTGTATGTGGCAGTGTGAGGAAATAATAGGGAAGGAATGCAAATCTCTGATTGTTGGCCATTTATAATGATGTATTAGCCTGAATGTACTCAGCAGACAGTCAATTCAAGCTGCAAATACAGTCAAGGAAATGATTACAGGAAATTGTTTGCATTTCTGAGACATCATAATCTTGACAAGCCATCACTTTTAGTGTTAAAAGTATTAAACGTGCTGGAAAAGTTTTGGTAGTTGAGTTTTTTTAGAGCTTTGTCTAATGAGGAATCTGAGACCTGTACCTGCTATTTGTATTTTTATTATTTGTAAATCCATTTGCAGTCTATGCCACGATGAGGAATCTGGGTAAGAGACAAGATCTTGTGGATACTGCCGGAAGTTCACTGGGCAAAACACTGGAGATTAAACAATTAGATGTTTGTTGCGAAAAGTCAATCCGTGACTGTATTAGCAGTATTCCCAACAGGAAAGTCGATATACTTGGTAAGGACATCTAGTCTTAAAATGATTCGGAAATAATTTGTTGGACTGGATGTGAAGAAAGTTAACTCAATATAGAATTCAGGAGAAAGTTACTTTCTCATTAAGCTTTTAGAGTGTGGAAATTGCAAGTACAATTCTGCAGCTGATGCCTACAATGCCTCATGCCCAGATTTGAACTGCGAGATCTGTTTCTATCTCATTTAATGCAGCTGTAGGGCCACACAACATGATGGAGAGTGTTTGCAGTGTGAAGATGGGACATCTTGCTTATTGGTCACTCCTCCCAATACTGTTATAGATGAATGCACTTGTGCCAGGTAGATTGGCAATGGCATGGTCAAGCAGATTCGTCCCTCAAGTTTATTCGCTCACCACATGCAATGGTCCAGATAAGCAGCTTTAGAATTGGTCAACTCCATCTGTTGTAAAGCCATCAAGATACTCTTGGTAGTAAATGGGAAGTCCCAGCCACAGTACATTGGGCAGAATTAAACTGCCGCCACTGGAATGAGGACAGTGGCAGTGTGGGTGGAGAGAATTGGCTGGGAGTACCACATTGAATTCCCAGTGTCAGGGAAGCTGTCACTTGTTAAAATGGCACTGACCTGGAGATTAACTGTGAGCTGGACTGCCCTCCCACACTGACGGAAGACTGTCCAAAATACTCTGTCAGTTTGTCAGTGGTCTCTTGGAGTATGGGGAAAAGGTGTTATTCCTCATTGACAGGCAGTCAGTGCCTGATTGAGAACTCAACATTGGGCGTGAAGGTTCAACCCATGTCTGAGCCTCCAACTCCCTCTGTGACTCTTCTCTCCTGCTCCCTGTGAAATGTATCCTGCCTTCATTCACCTTTGGTCTGATACTTCATCGATCCTAATGCTCTGGTGAGTGCATTATCAGCAGCCACCACTGTTGTGTCCCATGCTGAGGTGGATGCTGTGTGGGTTTATTCTAGCCCTCATTCAGAGGGATGTTCAGGATTAATTGCTACTTGCTTGTAATCGCTTTCAAGCCAGTCGGGTTACAAATGTCAGATTTCCTTCCCTAAAGGACATTAGTAAACCAGCTGAGGCTTTACAACAATGCTAGTTTCCATTAACGATGAGATTTTCATTCCAGATTCATGATTTAATTACATTAAAGTTGCCCAAATGGTGGGGTTGTGAGATTTGTCTCTGGACCATTAGTCGAATGACACTACCACAATACTAGTGTTCTCAGTGCCATTTACTGATCTTGCTTCTATCTCCCTTGGTACCTCTACATAAAAGAATTCAATTGGTTTCCATTTCAAAAATGTCAACTGACCTAAGCCTCAAAAGGTTTTGCAGAGGTCAAAAATTCCCTTCTCTGTTGAAATTGTCAGACAGCTTATCCAAGGTCTGGTACTGGGCGACCAGAAATATCCTTCAATTATATATTGGAAAACAATTATTATTTCCTTCAGTCTTTACCACAAAATGCTGCCCACCCTGCAGCTTTTGGCCACGTCTGCATCATCAGTGAGACCATCTATTTCCCCAGTGCAACATCAGTGACCCTCTCTTCACCTCAGTTCACCTGCTGTAGAAACTGTTCTGCATGTCTTTGTTACGTTTACTCTATTTCAACACATTCTGCCAATCTCTTCCCCTTGGGTAAATTTGAGGTGATTTGTAACTTTGCCAGCTATGTTGTAGGTTGTATTGTTCAGCCAGCACTCTCTGTCACTTTATTCATACTGAATCCAAGAGACGCATTGCTGCAATTTAAAATTCTCAAACTGTTATTTCTAAATCCCCTACATGGCTTTACTCCTCCCCATTTCTGTAATCTCTTCCAATCCTTCTGTTATAGATGAATGCACTTCCGCTCCTTTAACTCAACTGCAGTTTCTCTACCACTGAAAGGGCCTGTCTGCACCCTTTCATCTGAACCAGCCAAAATAAATTGATTGAAGTGATTGTCTTGTTACTTAAACAATGGTGAAAACCACAGTGAACTTTTAACATTAACTTCAAACTGCAGCCTTGTTTGTCCCAGAGTTTCCTTTCCTTTAATCAAATCCTCATAATTCCCTTAAATAATGTTAGAATTTCCACACATTTATCACCTTTGACAACTTACTTAAAAGACATTTGTTACTGAAATTTCTAAACAATATTTTATCTCTTCTGTGGATTTGCAATTGTGGTATGTGTTCTGAAATCTTAATTTTTTGTTTGTGTGACAGTAGATTTTCTGTCCTGAATTTGCACCTGCAGTGTTATATATTCAGAGCTGATGAATCTTATTCGACATTGGTCACATATTAATGACGGAAATGCCTACAGAGTGATATGAGGGCTGAAGGTATTAAATTATGACGATAGTTAGGATAGATTAGGTTTGGGTATGGTGGATTAAATGACGATCTAATTGACAGTTTAAGATGATTAGAGGATTTGATGCATACATGGTGCAGTTCACTCGGGGAATCTGCATTGTTGTGGCAGGATGCACTTTTACACAGAAACATGGAAAATAGTAGCTGGATTAGGCCATTCGGCCCTCCCACCCTGCTCCACCATTCAGTATATCATGGCTGATCATCCAACTCAGTATGCTATTCTCCCGTACTGATACTCCAACTCAGTATGTCACCAGAACATGACCTAGGTCTCTGGATTAATAGTCTGGCAAAAGTACCACTCGGCCATTTGCCTACCCAATGGACACAAATGGGTGTGACATGTGTCAAATAGGAGGCAGCTAAAGATACATTCTTGGGAGACACTTGAGTTAGTGGTGTAGTAAAGCCATTGCAAGTCACTCTGACTGTGAGGTGATAGATCAGAACCTCAGGTGAGACCAAACCCACCTGGTTGATTGCAGTGGAAAGGTGCTGGAGTAGGATGGCGTAGTATATCAAAGGCACAAGGAAGGGTGTGAAGAATGAGGAGGAATAGTTTATCTTTGCCACAGTCACATAGGATGTCATTTATGACTTTGATAATAGGAGCTGTTTTAGTGGAGAAACTCAGCAGGTCTGGCTCTTCAAATCCTTCTGAAGAAGGATCACTGGACCCAAAATGTTAACTCTGCTTTCATGCCACAGATGCTGCCAGACCTGCTGAGTTTCTCCAGCAATTTCTGTTCTTTTCTTTTGGATTTCCAGTGCCTGCTGTTCTTTGTTTTATTTTTGAGTATTGTGACACAGGTGGAAAACTGATTGGAGGAGTTCAAACATGGATTTCTGGGAAAAGTGGGCATGGATTCAGAAATTGACAGTGTGTTCAGGACTTTGGAGAAGAAAGGGAAGTTGGATTTGGAGTAATAGTTTGCAAAGAGTAAGGAGGTTCAGAATTACCTTCTAAAGGAGAGGACAATGAAGGCAGTTTCAAGGGGGAGTGAGAACCATTAAAAGTATTGGCTAACGTGGGAATTAGGATGGGATCTTGAACAGTCAGCAGATTAGTTGGAGCTGGATTCGGATCCCATGGACAAGCTGAGCTTTGAGAGAATGGCACTGACATGCAGGAGCAAGTAGAGAAAGGAACTATCACAGGGTTAGGACAGAGGATCCTTAAACAAAGAGCAAAGAAAATTACAGCACAGGAACAGGCCCTCCGGCCCTTCAAGCCTGCACCGATTCATATCCTCTATCTAAAGCTGCCATCTATTTTCTCAGGATCTGTATCCCTATGCTTCCTGTCCATTCATGTATCTGTCCAGATACATCTTTAATGATACTATCGTTCCTGCCCCTACCAACACCACTGGCAACACATTCCAGTCACCCATCACCCTCTGTGTAAAGAACTTTCCACGTATATCTCCCCTAAACTCTTCCCCTCTCACTTTGAACTCGTGACCCCTAGTAATCGAGTCCTCCACTCTGGGAAAATGTTTCTTGCTATCCACCCTGTCTACACCTCTCATGATGTTGTAGGCCTCAATCAGGTCTCCCCTCAACCTCCTTCTTTCCAATGAAAATAATCCTAATCTACTCAACCTCTTCTCATAGCTAGCACCCTCCATACCAGGCGACATCCTAGTGAAACCCTCTTTGCACCCTCTCTAAGGCATCCACATCTTTTTGGTAATGTGGTAACCAGAACTGTGTGCAGTATTCCAAATGTGGCCGAACCAAAGTCTTATACAACTGTACTCAATATCCCATCCATATGCCTTCCTGACCGCTCTGTGTTGCCACCTTCAGGGAACAATGGACCTGAACACCCTGATCTCTCGGTACATCAATTTTCCATTTATTGTATAGTTCACGGTGGAATTGCATCTTCCAAAATGCATCACCTCACATTTGTCCAGATTGAACCTATCTGCCATTTCTCTGCCCAACTCTCCAATCTATCTATATTCTGCTGTATTCTCTGACCGTCCCCTTGACTATCTGCTACTCCACCAATCTTAGTGTCATCTGCAGATGTGCTATGAGGCAACCTACACATTCCTCCAAATCATTTCTGAAAATCACAAACAACAGTGGTCCCAGTACAGATCCCTGTGGGACACCAGTGGTAACAGGTCTCCATTTTGAGAAGCTCCCTTCCACTACTATCTGTCTCCTGTTGCCCAATTACTTCTCTATCCATCTAGCTAGAACACCCTGGACCCCATGCGACTTCATCTTCTCCATCAGCCTACCATGGGGAACCTTATCAAAGCCCTTACTAAAGTCCATGTATATGACATCTACATCCCTTCCCTCATCAACTGATTTTGTTACCTCTTCAAATAATTCTTTTTTAGATTAGATTCCCTACAGTGTGGAAACAGGCTCTTCAGTCCAACAAGTCCACACCGACCCTCCGAACAGTAACCCACCCAGTCCCATTTCCCTCTGACAAATGCACCTAACACTACGGGCAATTTAGCACAGCCAATTCATCTGACCTGCACATCTTTGGACTGTGGGAGGAAACCGGAGCACCCAGAGGAAACCCACGCAGACATGGGGAGAACGTGCAAACTCCACACAGACAGTCACCCGAGGCTGGAATCGAACCTGGGACCCTGGTGCTGTGAGGTAGCAGTGCTAACCACTGAGCCACCGTGCCGCCCCATGGTTTGGAAGACATGACCTTACCTACACAAGACCATGCTGCCTATCACTGATAAGCTAATTTTCTTCTAAATGGGTATATATCCAATCCCTGAGTATCTTCTCCAGTAGCTTCCCTACCACTGAAGTCAGGCTCACAGGTCTGTAATTACCTGGATTATCCCTGCTACCTTCTTAAACATTAGCAATTCTCCAGTTCTCTCGGACCTCCCCCGTGTTCAAGAATGCTGCAAAGATATCTGTTAAAGCCCCAACTATTTCCTCTCCCACTTCCTTCACTAACCTGGGATCGATCCCATCTGGTCCTGGGGACTTGTCCACATTAATGCCTTATAGAATACACAACACTTCCTCCCTCCTTACGCCAACTTGACCAAGCGTAATCAAAGATCCATCCCTATCAACATCCGCCATGTCCCTGTACTCGGTGAATACTGATTCAAAGTATTCATTAAGAATCTCACCCACTTTCTCTGACTCCACGCATATCTTTCCTCCTTTGTCCTTGAGTGGACCAATGCTTTCCCTCCTCACCCTCTTGCTCCTTATATGTGAATAAAAGGCTTTTTCCTTACCCAGCTCGCTAAGGATATCTCATGACACCTTTTAACCCTCTTAATTCCTCATTTCAGATTGGCCTGCATTCCCAATATCCTTCCAAACCTTTGTCTGTCTTCAGTTGCCTAGACCTTATGTACACATCCTTGTTCCTTTTTGCTAGTGTCACACTTTCACCTGTCATCCATGGTTCCCTAATCTTGCCATTTCTATCTTTCATTTTCACAGGAACATATCTCTCCTGAACCCTAATCAACCTCTCTTTAAAAGCATCCCACATATTGAATGTGGATTTCGCTTCAAAAAGCTGCTCCAAATCTACATTCCCTAGCTCCTGCCAAATTCTGGTATAGTTGGCCTTCTCCCAATTTAGCACTCCTCCTTTAGGACCACTCTCATCTTTAGAACATAGGACATAGAACAATACAGTGCAGAACAGGCCCTTCGGCCCTCAATGTTGCACTGACCTGTGAACTATTCTCAGCTCATCCCCCTACACTATCCCAAAATCATCCATGTGCTTATCTAAGGATTGTTTAAATCTCCCTAATGTGGCTGAGTTGATTACATTAGCAGGTAGGGCATTCCACGCCCTTACCACTCTCTGCGTAAAGAACCTACCTCTGACATCGGTCTTAAATCTATCACCCCTCAATTTGTAGCTATGCCCCCTCGTACACACTGACGTCATCATCCGAGGAAAAAGACTTTCACTGTCTACCCTATCTAATCCTCTGATCATCTTGTATGTCTCTATCAAATCCCCTCTTAGCCTTCTTCTTGCCAATGAGAACAAGTTTAAGTCTCTCAGCCTTTCCTTATAAGACCTTCCCTCCAGACCAGGCAACATCTGCACCTTTTCCAATGCTTCCACATCCTTCCTTAAATATGGGAACCAGAACTGCATACTCTATACCAAGTGCGGCCGCACCAGCATTTTGTAAAGTTGCAGTATGAGTATTTGTCCGTGAGTATTCTAAAACTTATTGAGTTGTGATCGCTATTCCCAAAGTAATCCCCGACTGAAATTTCAACCACCAGGCCAGGCTCATTTCCTAACACCAGGTCCATTAAGGCACCTTCCTGAGTTGGACTACTTACATACTGCTCTAGAAAACCCTCTTGGATGCTCCTTACAAAAGCTTCCGTAAAGGAAGGTTGCTCTGTGGGCACTGTGAAATTAAGGAGATGGTGGAGGTAGCTGAGTGAAGATCTCAGTCTTAGAGGCAACAAAATGTAGGAGTTCCTTGTATTTGTCTGAGATGAAAATGGAGGAATCAAAAGGGATGGATTTAAGACAATAGTTTGCTGCAGAGGTAAGGATTTGGAGGTGTTCTTTGTATTTGGTGGTTTTGGCAAACAAGAGCAGACCTGATAATGGCATGTTTGAATAAGGTGACTTAAACAAATGTAATGGTTGCATGAAAAGTAAATAATTTAAAAATAAACTTGCTAAAGTAGTTTTGTAGAAGGGATTGGAAGGCAGACTGCTTGATGTCAGAGCATGCCATCCCTTAAGAATTAGTTTGTTCAATCCACTGTATTATTCTGAAAATTAAGTGGCTTACAACTCAGTGAAGATTGGAGAGTCAGTTTACTGAAGAAAATCTCTTAATGCTGATTTAATAAGGACATTGAAGCTCTGCAAATATGTGAATTTACATATATTTACATTAGGTGAAAGTCAGGGCTGCAGCTGCTGGAGATCAGAGTCGAGAGTGTGGTACTGGAAAAGCACAGCAGGTCAGGCAGCATCCAAGGAGCAGGAGAATCAATGTTTCGGGCAAGAGCACTTCATCAGGAATATTTAAATTTATATATATATATCTACATTATTTTAATAATATCTCAGCTTTGCTAAGTTAAAAACAAAAACTGAGTAGAAACGTGTGATTGTATAATTCTGTGTATTATCTCTTCCAGTTAGCAATGCTGGAATGGGGATGATTGGACCGATTGAGTGCCAGAGCTTGGAGGAGATGAAGAATGTTATGGACACCAACTTCTTTGGACTTGTTCGACTCCTTAAAGAAATCTTACCAGATATGAAGAAGAGGAAAAAGGGTCACATCGTGGTGATTAGTAGTGTGATGGGAATTCAGGGTATGGTTTGCAATGTAATTACTTCACTAATATGCCCATTAAGATCAAATTCTTGCATTGTCCATGTTCTATTTAATTCAATCTGTGAATTAATTTCTCTTTCTTGAGTGGCGTTACTTTTCATAAGAAATTTCAGCTAATTGTCTATCTCTTTTCTTTTCAGGAATTTTGTTCAACGATATCTATGCTGCCTCAAAATTTGCAGTCGAAGGATTTTGTGAAAGTTTAGCAATTCAGGCAATAAAATTCAAATTGAAGTAGGTAACAATTGTGCTAACTTTGGGAAAAGATAGCTTTGAGTTAATTCTTGCCCATTTATTACATTTTTACATATGTGGAATTGATTTAAATGATCTGCTGCAGAAGACATTCAGATTATTACGTTATATGGTTCATAAAGATTCACAAGGATGTTGCCAGGGTTGGAGGATTTGAGCTGTAGGGAGAGGCTGAATAGGGTGGGTTGTTTCCCTGGAGTGTCGGAGACTGAGGAGTGACCTTATAGAGGTTTATAAAATCACAAGGGGCATGGATAGAGTGAATAGACAAGGTCTTTTCCCTGGGTTGGGGGAGCCCAAACTAGAGGACAAAGGTTTAGGGTGAGAGGAGATCAATTGAAAAGGGACTTAAAATGCAACTTTTTCATGCAGAGGGTAGTGTGTGTATGGAATGAGCTGCCAGAGGAAGTGATGGAGGTTGGTACAATTACAACATTTAAAAGGCATCTGGAGGGGTATATGAATAGGAAGGGTTTAGAGGGATATGGGCCAAATGCTGGCAAAACAGACTAGATTAGATTATCTGCTTGGCATGAAAGAGTATGACCGAAGGATTTGTTTACATGCTGTATATCTCTATGACTCAATGATTCTATATCTGCCAGTGTATGCATTTGGTGATTACATAAGCAAATTTTCTATTTTATGTTTCCTATTATGTAAATAATTTTTATAATAGCTAAGGTGCCATTTCATCAGTCAGTTGTATACTCATTTTATCTATGAAAATCTTTCGCCACACTTTGCAGCTGAGTAAATGTCACTTACATTAGCTTCTGATCCAAATTTTTGTTCATCAGACTACGCACATATTGACTGCTTACAAGGGGAGCAAGTTTGGTGTCGGGGTGGGTGGATGTGCTGCAGCAGTGGGTAGAATAGAAACCATTGCCCCCTTGGCTACTTGTAAACATCATTTTTGGTAAACCTCCCAGAGTATATTTCCCCTCTGATCCTCTATGGTATATCCCTCATCTTACATTGGAACATTACAGAGTGTGGGCTCTGAAAAGGAGACCTTACTGGACCCATATCTTCCCAACAGTGAGTTGAACATTGACCTTTTCTCCCAATTAAATTACCAGGAAAACAATATCATGTTTTCGGACAAACAGAAGGTCTGTCTGCCCCTCACTCCATTTATGAACTCAATAGGACTCTGATTGCCACCAGTTGCAGAATGATATGTTAAGTTATTAAAAATGTATAATGACTTGCATAACATTTATTTTGTAACTTGTCATTTTCTCAAAACCTCCCAAATTGTATCAGAAATAGCAGGATGCCATTTTAACACACAGGTGTAAAACTGGCATTCCTGAGTGGCCACTCATTCCAGTAAAAAAACCTAATTTCCATTTTCATCAGATTCCACAATGGAAGCAGAGTTGGAGTGGCAAAATTTGATCCCCTGTGAAATTCCTTCTCACCTCAATATTAAAGTGTTGCCCCTTCATTCTGAGGCTGTGCCTTCGGGTCTCAGCCTCTCCTACTAGTGTAGGATAAAAACAATGACTGCAGATGCTGGAAACCAGATTCTGGATTAGTGGTGCTGGAAGAGCACAGCAGTTCAGGCAGCATCCAAGGAGCTTCAAAACTCCTACTAGTGGTCCACTCTATCCAGGTCCCTCAGTATTCTGTACATTTCAATCAGATCCCACGCCCATTTCTAAACTCGATCGAGTACAGACACAGAATCCTCAAGTACTCCTCATAATGGTGTAAAAACAATGACTGCAGATGCTGGAAACCAGATTCTGGATCAGTGGTGCTGGAAGAGCACAGCAATTCAGGCAGCATCCGAGGACAGGCAAAATCGACGTTTCGGGCAAAAGCCCTTCATCAGGAATAAAGGCAGAGAGCCTGAAGCGTGGAGACGTCGATTTTGCCTGTCCTCGGATGCTGCCTGAATTGCTGTGCTCTGCTAACTCAGAAGGACAATGGAACAGATTCAGGAAAACATAAATGGACCGATATCAAAGAACTAGTTTGAAGTAAAAAAGGCAGAGAAGGAAAGAAATAACAGCAATGACGTTACAAGTTCCTCTCTCCCTGTCTGTCTCCAGCTCAGGAACCAGTGTCCAATGAAAAAGCAACTTGGAAAAACAGCCATTCATTGAGATCTCAAGGACGTCTGCAAACTCTGTCACTGTTGAGGAAACAAGACAACAGCAAAACAATTGTGGTGTCAAGTTTCACTCTCATAATTCAAGAACTTTAAAATGCTATTTATTTTACCTTCCTGTCTGTAATAGACACCGTAACCCTTTTAAACATATTATCTGTGTTTTTGTGTGCGTATCACATAATGTTTTTACTATTTTGATTGGAGGGATTGTGAGTAATAGATTTCATTTTCCTTTCACCAAGAAACCTTGCATTTTCGGCTAGTTCATTTTAAACTGATTAGAACATAGAACAGTACAGCAGAGGAACAGGCTCTTTAGTCCACCATTGCTGTGCTGACCATGATGCCATTCTAAACTAATCCCATCTGCCAGGACATGGCCTATATCCCTTTATACCCCGTTTGTTCATGGGTTTGTCTAAATGGCTCCTAAACATTGCTATCATATTTGCTTCTACCATCTCTCCTGATAGTGCGTTCCAAGCATCTACCACCTTCTGTGCAAAATTTTCGCCACACATATCTCCTTTAAACTTTCACCTTTTTACCTTAAAGTTATGCCCCCTAGGATTTGACATTGCCACCCGGGGTAAAATACTCAAACTATCTACTCGATCCATGCCCATCATAATTTTTGTATACTATCAGTTCATCCATGAGCCCCAATGCTCCAGCAAAAACAATGCAAGCTTGTCTAATCTCTCCTTCTAGCTAAGTCATTCTAATCAAAGCAACACCCTGGTAACCTACTTTTGCATTATCTACAAAGTTTCCACATCTTTCCTTTAGGGTAATGACAAAAAATGCATGTAATACTCTAAATGTGGTTTACCTAAAGTCTTATGCAGCTGTGACATGTTGTGCCAACTTTCACATTCATTACCCTAACTGGTGAAGGCAGGCATGCCATATGCCTTCTTTGCCACCTTATCTACTTGTGTTGCCACTTTCAGGATGCTATGGACATTGCACGCCAAGATTCCTCAATATATCAAATGCTCCTCATGGTCCTGCATCATCCCAACTTGTTCAGATTAAACTCCATCTGCCATTTCTCTGTCCAACTTTCCAACTGATTTATATCCTGCTGGATCCTTTGATAACCTTCCTCAATATCCAGAACTTGACCAAACTTTGTGCCAACTGCAAACTTACTAATCAGGCCACCTACATCTACATCAAAATCATTTATATGTTCCAGGCAACAAAGGTCTCAGCACAGGATCCTTGGGTACACCTTGGTCACAGATCTCTGGTCAGAAAAACACCCTTGCACAACTACCCTCCATCTTCTATGAGCAAATAAATTTTGTATCCAACTTACTGTGGATCCCATGTGACTTAATCTTCAGGGCCGGCCTACCATGAAGGACCTTGTTAAATGCAATTGTCAAATGTCAAATGTCTTAGTAATTGCATTTTAATTTAAGCATGATAGCTCAAAAAGAAATAAGATAACTTGTTATGATCAAATAAAAGTGGGTTAATAGAAGGGAACTGATCATGTCTCCTCATCTGATCATAATAATACGTTATGCAGTTTTTCTCTTTGTTAAGCTGTAGAAAACAAAAAGCATACCAAACCTTCTCATGAAGTTATGTTATGATAATGGTCGCGAATAAACTGCATAGTACTGTTGTAATTACAGTTGACAATTACAGATATTATTTTAGCACTGGGATTCTATTGTTCTTTGTTCATGGATTGTGTGTGTTGCTAACATGTATAAAACATTCTGAACCAGGCTTGACAAGGAGGAACCTTCTCACGTTGTTGTGGTCTATGTGGTAGGTAAGCCCTCAGTGTTATTAGGGAGAGAGATCCAGGGTTTTGATTTTACAACAGTGAGATTTTGCAACAGTTTCAACACAAAATCATAAGTCGCTCAGAGGGGAATATGCAAAAGATGGTGTTCTCATAAACCTGCTGTGCTTTTTAATCTTGGTAGCAGAAGTTTCAAGCCTGCATCACTCCGAAAGCTAGTATGCTTCCAATTAAACCTGTTGGACTATAACCTGGTGTTGTGTGATTTTTAACTTTGTCCACCCCAGTCCAACACCGGCATCTCCAAATCATTGTAAACGGTGCACATTGTTGGCATAGTGCATACAATGTGAAGACACTTGCTGAAGAATTTTATAGTAATGGGGAAGGTAGTTAATGCAGCAAATTTGGTAAATTACAGTGAGAAATCTTGTTAGGCCATGTCGCATAACTCCCTCCAGAAAACTCAAAACAACTTAACCTTAGTCAAAAAATGTAAGGTTCAGCTCATAATCTGTAATGACAGACCCTGACCAGTGAAAAGTTTCCCCTCAATCTCAATTTGATGAAGGCTTTTTGATGATACACAGGGTCAAGAGTTGAAAGCAATCTTTCTCACTTGAGCTCATGTTTTCAGCATTTTGACCAGGGCTGCAATAAAATCAAGAACTGAGTTGTCTCGAAAGAGTCCAGATGAACGTGAGTTAGTCAGATAGGAAAAGCCAGTAAAATCTTGTCTGCTCATTTCCAAATATTAATGGTGTTTCTCCTCTAGGCTGCAATGTAACTGTTGCAATGTTACATGTTGTTGGATGTATGCTGTAGATGTATTAAATAGCTTGCCTCGGACTGTCGCTAATTTTGGAGTACAAGTCTTCAGTATTGTTGCCAGAAACTTGTCGGGGCTCAGAGCCTTTGTTGTATCTTGTGTTTTCAGGCATTTTGTATGTCGTGAAATGAATTCAGTTGTCTAAAGGTTAGCTGTGAAACTTAGGGTAAGACTGATTGAATTGTGCTGTCAGTTCTTCTGGTTGAATTTGATAACAAATGCTTCAGCTTTGGCATTTACACTGATGTTCTGTGCTCCCCCAAATTGATAATGGACATGTTGGTGCGAGTGGCT
The DNA here is from genome assembly GCF_004010195.1 of Chiloscyllium plagiosum. Taxonomy (NCBI): domain Eukaryota; kingdom Metazoa; phylum Chordata; class Chondrichthyes; order Orectolobiformes; family Hemiscylliidae; genus Chiloscyllium; species Chiloscyllium plagiosum. The sequence goes on from NC_057720.1 coordinate 18,920,453, forward strand.
CATCAGCAAGGAGTTTCTTTACCAGAAACTTGTTCTGTTTGCTTGTCTCTGCCATGGAAATTTGAGTTTTGGCAAAACCCTTGCAACATTGAATTAATTGTGCAATGTTTCTGACATTTTTTAAAAAAGTAAATATTTTCACAGCTGAGTCATCACTTAACCATCAATGATAATGGGCATTAATGACTAATCATTACTGATGAATATCTTAATTCACTGTAAAGATTAGCTTTAGAAACTGTAGAAGTTGGCTTTGGATAAAGGTCACGGCATTTTCTTGTAATTTCATGTACTGTACAACAAGGGCATTTAAGACATAACTAACATATAAAATCATATTTCTAGTATGGAATTTTCCCACTTTCTTTTTAAGTATATTTGTCAAGTGAAATTTGTGGCACCCAAACACCATGACGTGGAGCAACTTTTCCCATGCAGTCTTCAGTTCTTCACCTCACTTTTTACCCAACTGGGGTCTTGGGTGACTTTCTTGGGGACTGGCGTGGCCTGAGAGGTGGATGGAGAGCCACCTGCACCATAGCTAAAGCCCAGCTACACACCAATTCAGGACAACTGCAAGTCACAA
>NC_057720.1:18921146-18924752 GCF_004010195.1 Chiloscyllium plagiosum
AACAGTTTCCTCATTTCCCGTTCCCCCACCTCATCCTAGCTTCTAACCTCCAGAAACTCGGTCCCCTGACCTGTCCGGACTTGTCCGACCTGCCCAGCTCCTTTTCCACCTATCCACTCCACCCTCTCCTCCCTGACCTATCACGTTCATCTCCTTCCCCACTGACCTATTGTACTCTATGCTACTCTCTCCCCCCCCCCCCCCCCCTCGAGCTTATCTCTCCACGCTTCAGGCTCTCTGCCTTTATTCCTGATGAAGGGCTTTTGCCCGAAACGTCGATTTTGCCTGTCCTCGGATGCTGCCTGAATTGCTGTGCTCTTCCAGCACCACTGATCCAGATACTCCTCATAATGACAAGCCCTCCTTTACCAGGATCATTCTTTGTAAACCTCTTGTGGATCCCTCCATCACTAGAACATCCCTCCTTAAATATGGGGCCCAAAACTGCTCTTTCCTGCTGAGGGTGCAACACAGCAGAATGTTCCTATTTTTGAATTTCTTCAAAACAAATGCCTCTCCTTAACCTTTGCAAAGTTATATCCTGAGTCTATGATTTTATGGCTGGAGTCATCTGTTCTCGCTGGTGGGAAGTGTATTTAATTCGATTAGATGGCCCCATGCCTGAACATTGTTGGAAAGATCACGTTCTGGGCGGGGAGGTCTATGATCTACCATTCTACCCGTCCCACTTCTCCACCTCCCCAATGCCAATTGATTTGGGTTAGTTCTTCAGTGAAAGGCTCTGTGCTTGATCAAAGAGCTAGTCATCAAGAATGAGGAAGCTGCTTGGAACTAACATTCCCAATGCCCACTCTGGCCCATTTACCCTTGCAAGCAAACCCTCAGCACCCTCTGCCTGTGACCCCAACCCTGTGAACCCCTACACCATGTTCCATACTATAGGAATTCTATGAAATGAAATTCTGTGAAAAATAGCATTTGTAATAGGGTATGGGAATGGGTCTGGGTGGGATACTCTTTGGAAGGTTGGTGTGGACTTGTTGGGCCAAATGGCCCAACACTGTTTCCACACTTTTGGGATTCTAAGCTTACCTTCACCTTATATCATTCCTGAGACTCCATAGTATGTGTTAACTGCAGCAGCCTCAGACAAAATAATGATGGCAAAATGATTGAAGAGAATGAGTTGCTCTGACCATACAGAAGCCTCTACTAACTGTCTAAGAAATAATTCATTGTTGGGAGTTTATCGATGACTTCTTTTAATTTGACAGCATCACTCTGATTGAACCTGGCCCTGTGATCACTGAATTTGAAAAAAAGGTTTATGAAGAGGGATTGAAAGTGGATCTGTCTGCAGCAGACCAGGAAACGAGAGATATGTTTACAAATATTTACCTACGCAACTACAAGGACATATTTGTAAGCCTGGGACAAAGTGCTGATGATGTGGCTGAGGTACGAACAATTAAAGAAAAAGGCTTATCAAAGCTTACACTATATAAATCAATAAAAAGTGAAATCAGTTGAATGGAACTATGCCTGAAAGGATTAAAATCAGTGTTCTCCTTTCTCATGATTTTAAACAGAATTTTTAACATGTCCTTGACTTTGACAATGTATTACCTCATGTCTTTTGTTATTTATTCACTGACAGGAAAGACTATCCCTAATTATCCTTGGGAAGGTGTGGTGAGCTGACTTCTTAAAATATTGAAGTCCATATGTTGTAGTTACTGACCCAGTGACACTGAAGGCACAATAACACATTTCCAAGTCAGGATGGTGCCTAATGGGGAAACCAGAAGTCATGGTGTTCCCAGTAATAACTGAAAGCTGTAGGTTTTTATCCCAACCATTGCTGCAGTTTTTTTGGAACACTAATTGATCCTACTTTTAACTGCTCTTCCTGTACTCTCAGAAACCCTGCAAAGGAGCAGTCAAACTACAGTGAGTTAGTTAGCCACCCTTCTCTCTCTTCATCTGCCTGAGTGCAATTCTAAACGGTAGGTGTCAAAAACTGATGCTTGGAGCTTCTGGTTATACATGTGGATGCCAGAATCGGGACCAGATCTCCAAATTTAATCTGAGATTGGACTAAGGGCATCAGGGCTAGGTCAAACCTGCTGGGAACAGAGGTCAGGAGGTGTCCAGAAAAATAAATTACTTGCTAAGTATCCTTCAAGGTCCATAAGAGCAGGGGACCCTCTCCAGTGCCCTCCAGAAAATATCAGGCTTCCTCCAGTTTGATCCCTGCTGATGGTACTACTGTAGAAGTCAGGTCCCAGGATGAGATCTGGCTGGATAGATCATAATATATTTTTATTTAGTTAGTTAACTTGGTGATCAGACACTGAGATGTAGATAGGCTGACTAGAGGGGAGGCCATATTGAATTTGGTGCTTGGCAACGAACCAGGTCAGGTGTCAGATCTCTCAGTGGGAAAGCATTTCAGTGATAGTGATCCCAACATCCTTTACTATAGTCATGTAGAGGGATAGGAGCAGATGATATGGCGAAGTATTTAATTGGGGGAGGGGGAATTACAATGCTATTAGGCAGGGACTGTGGAGCATAAATTGGGAGCAGGTATTCTCAGGGAAATGCACACGACAGAAATGTGGAGGTTGTTTAGGGAGCACTTGCCTCGAGTGCTGGACAGGTCTGTCCCACTGAAGCAAAGAAGAGATGGAAGGGTGAAGGAACCTTGGATGACAAGAGATATAGAACATCTAGTCAAGCGAAAGAAGGAAGCTTACTTAAGGTTGAGGAGGCAAGGATCAGACAAGGCTCCAAAGGGTTACAAGGCAACCAGAAAGGAGCTGAAGAATGGACTTAGAAGAGCTGGAAGGGGGCATGAGAAAACCTTGGTGGGTAGGATTAAGGTAAACCCCAAGATGTTCTACACTTATGTGAGGAACAAGAAGATGGCCAGAGTAAGGATAAGGCTGATAGGGATAGTGAAGGGAACTTATGCTTGGAGTCGGAGGAGGTAGAGGAGGTCCTTAATGAATACTTTGCTTCAGTATTCACTAGTGAAAGGGACATTGTCGTTTGTGAGGACAGCATGAAACAGGCTGATATGCTCAAACAAGTTGATGTCCAGAAGGAGGATGTGCTGGAGATTTTGAAAAAGAGGATAGATAAGTCCCCTAGGCCAGATGGTATAAACCTAAGGTTACTATGGGAAACAAGAGAAGAGATTGCTGCATCTTTGGCAATGATCTTTGCATCCTCACTGTCTACTGCAGTCGTACCAGATGATTGGAGGGTGGTAAATGTCATTCCCTTATTCAAGAAAGGGAATAGGGACAACCCTTGGAATTACAGTCAGTCTTACATGTGTGGTGGGCAAGGTATTGGAGAGCATTCTGAGTGACACAATTTATGATTATTTGGAAAAGCATAGCTTGATTAGAGATAAAAGCTGAAAATGTGTTGCTGGAAAAGCGCAGCAGGTCAGGTAGCATCCAAGGAACAGGAGAATCGATGTTTCGGGCATGAGCCCTTCTTCAAGAATGAGGAGAGTGTGCCAAGCAAGCTAAGATAAAAGGTAGGCAGGAGGGACTTGGGGGAGGGGCGTTGGAAATGCGATAGATGGAAGGAGGTTAAGATGAGGGTGATAGGCCGGAGTGGGGGTGGGGG
>NC_057720.1:18924964-18931011 GCF_004010195.1 Chiloscyllium plagiosum
TCCGAGGAGCAGGAAAATCGACATTTTGGGCGAAAGCCCTTCATCAGGAATAGAGACAGGGTGCCTGCAGAGTGGAGAGATAAATGAGAGGGGGGTGGAGGTGGGGAGAAAGTAGCATAGAACACTTCAACCCCATGGCATCAAGGTGGATTTCACCATTTTCCTCATTTCCCCTTCCCCCACCTCACTCCAGCTCCAACCTTCTAGCTCAGCAATGCCCTCATGACCTGATCTACCTGCCTATCTTCCTTTCCACCGATCCACTCCACCCTCCTCTCTGATCTATCACCTCCATCCCCACCCCCAAACACTTATTGTACTCTATGCTACTTTCTCCCCACCCCACCCCCCTCTCATTTATCTCTACACCCTGCAGGCACCCTGCCTCTATTCCTGATGAAGGGCTTTTGCCCGAAACGTCGATTTTCCTGCTCCTCGGATGCTGCCTGACCTGCTGTGCTTTTCCAGCACAACTCTAATCCAGACTTGGGTTTCCAGCATCTGCAGTCCTTATTTTTACCTAGATAATTAGAATGATCTCACATCACACAGTAAGACAAACTTTCCTAACACTATATATTACAGAAACTCAAGTACAGAAAAATTATGGGGGTGAAAGTGAGGACTGCAGATGCTGGAGATCAGGGTCAAGATTAGAGTGGTGCTGGAAAAGCACAGCAGGTCAGGAAGCATCCGAGGAGCAGGGAAATCGACGTTTTGGGCAAAAGCCCTTCATCAGGAATGAGGCAGGGAGCCTCCGGGATGGAGAGATTAAATGGGAAGAGAGTGCCCCACTCTAATCTTGACTACAGAAAAATTATGCCCCTAGCTCAACTCTTTAGGATTCTACCTAACACACTCTTGACGGCGTCTTTGTCTTGAGATGTGAAGACAATTTCGTGAGTATTTTTTTCAAATCTGTCAACATGAACTTTTCATCAATCTGAAAACCTAAACTTCCTCAATTCTAACAATTTGAGAATTTCTAACCACATTCTCCTGGTTTGGAAGTTACACAAACCTAATGTCTTTGCTGATATGATCTCTTCCCTGAATCCTTCCTCTAGGAGAGAAACTAGAGTGGCTTCTAAGCTCAACACTGGTTAGTTCTGATTGAATTACAACAAAAAAAGCTTGCTCATCCTGGATTCTTCTCAACTGAAAACAAACAAATGACCTTACACATTAACTCTGGCAAAAGTGAGTACTGCAGACACTGGAGATCAGAGTCAAGATTAGAGTGGTGCTGGAAAAGCACTACAGGTCAGGCAGCATCTGAGGAGCAGGAAAATCGAGGTTTCCCCCCAACTCCATCCACCTATTGCACTCCCAGCTACATTCCCCCCAGCCCCATTCCCCCTCCCATTTATCTCTCCACCCCTGAGGCTCCCAGCCTTATTCCTGATGAAGGGCTTTTACCCGAAACATCAATTTTCCTGCTCCTTGGATGCTGCCTGATCTGTGCTTTTCCACCACTCTAGTCTTTACACGTTAACTCTACCTGTCATAAACATCTTTCTGTTAACACCACAGTGGTCCACAGTCACCTGCTTTTTGTCAAAAATTCTGGATTTAGTCAATGTTTCAGAAAGACTCTCTGACCTTTTTTAAAAGAAACATCTTCACAGAAATAACCAACACCCAACTACATCTATTTTGAAATCCAAATTCAAACTTATAATAATATATGTATAGTACACACCTTGTAGATCTCTCCTCAAGTTGCTCTTTAATTATCTCATGATTGGATTTCATATCCATAGACATTAGGACTATAGAGGAAAGCCTACCACATACACTGACACAATATTAACCAACTGGCCACTCCTTTTCACTCACTATAAAAATCAAAGCTGTATGATCATATTCAGAAGTAAGGATCACTTTGGTGTACAGTATTTCACTTGGTTACAAAAATCAAGCCTGGTACAGGAAGTAGGGAGAGCCCTGATGGAATGCTTAGCTAGGAGAAAACCATAGTTAATAAACATAAAACATTAATTCATGCAATTTCTAAATGATTTTGTCTTTCTTTTTATTGAACAGCACACCAAGAAGATCATTACCTCAGACAATCCACCATTCCGTCATCAGACAAACACGCTTTACACTCCCATGACAACTCTGAAGTATGCTGATCCAAATGGAGATCTCCCCATTGACACCTTCTACAAAATGGTTTTCCATCATGATAAAGTTTTCCATGCAAGTCTCAATTTTATTAAATTGTTGAGATGGAGAAGCAAAAAAAGTTTTAATTTAGGAAAAACAAATAGTAAAGAATAGTCTTTATCTACCCTTCAATTTTAACAAATTAGAAATCACTTGTGAAAAATGAAAGCAGTTACTTCTATTCCTCAGCTGAGCTTCATGTTATAATTCATCATTTTCTCACGTATCTGTTATATCTGATCAACAGCAGGTTGGGGAAACTGGGGTTGTACTCATTTAGAGAAAAGTAACTTGATATATCTACACAATACTGTGACAGGTTTAGATAATGCTAAGGAAGGTAAGCTGTTCCCATTAGCTGACCCCTGCCTTGTGGCAGCATAGTGGAGGTACAATTAACTTTAGTGACAGAAACTAATACTGCAGAGAATATTTGTCAGTTGTGGCCATCTTCTGTCAATGCTAGTAATAAACCAATCATACAGATGGAGGCTATAAAGAGATTTTGAGACAAAAACAGAAATTGCTGGAGAAACTCAGAAGGTGTGGCAGTATCTGTGGCAAGAAACAGAGTTAATATTTTGAGCCTTGTGACCCTCCTTCAGATTTGTCTTGGTTTGACTTATTAATGTCACGTACCAAGATACAGTGAAAAATATTGTTTGCACGCTATCCAGGCGAATTATACCTTACGTAAGTACATCAGGATAATAGAACAGAAAGCAGAATGTACTGATACAGCAACAGAGAATTAGAAATCTATTGTGTGGAAATAGGCCCTTTATGAATAGGTAGGGTTTGGAGGGATATGGGCTGGGTACTGGCAGGTGGGACTAGATTGGGTTGAGATATCTGGTCGGCATGGGCGGGTCTGTTTCCATGCTGTGCATCTCTATGACTTTATGACTCTAAGTCCACACCAGCCCTCCGAAAGGTAACCCACGCAGACCCATTCCTCTACATTTACCCTGACTAATGCACCTAACCTACACATCCCTGAACACTATGGGCAATTTAGCATGGCCAATTCACCTAACCTGCATATCCTTTGGATTGTGGGAGGAAACCCACACAGACACAGGGAGAATGTGCAACCTCCACACAGACAATCACCCGAGGCTAGAATTGAACCGAGGTCCTTGGTGCTGTGAGGCAGCAGTGCTAACCACTGTGCCTCTGCGCCCCTGTGAGATAAGGTGCAGAGAAAGATCAACTCTAATATATGAGAAGGAGAAAGTGAAGACTGCAGATGCTGAAGATCAGAGTCGAGACTGTGGTGCTGGAAAAACACAGCAGGTCAGGCAGCATCTGAGAAGAGAAAGATCAACTCTAATATATGAGGAGAAAGTGAAGACTGCAGATGCTGAAGATCAGAGTCGAGACTGTGGTGCTGGAAAAACACAGCAGGTCAGGCAGCATCTGAGAAGCTCCTTGGATGCTACCTGACCTGCTGTGCTTTTCCAGCACCTCACACTCAACTCTAATATATGAGAAGTCCATTCATAAAATGGCAGCAAGAGAAAATGGCATTTATCTTGATGATGGCGGTGTAGGGGAAAATGAGTGAGCGGATAACTGGAGCTCAGAGAAAGAGGAAACAGTTAATCAGACAAAGGGAAGTCAATAATAAAGCACAGAAGAAGTGAGATAGGTGATAACGGGGGTTTGTGATGGCTGAAAATATTCATGACTGTACTGTAAGCAACCTATGTCATGACAGGATTCTGTCTGTGGGGGTGGGTAAAACACATGGAAGGAGGTGTTCTGGCTCTAAAATTGGAGAATGCGATATTGAGTCATGAGATGAGAATTTAAGAATTGTCTGGCTCTCTTGTCATTTTAAATGCTGACTGGTGGATTTTTATTGTCAGACATTGTGTGACAGTGTGATTGTGGTGGTGATACAACATTCATTATACATCAAAGCTCCAAAACCAAACAGCTTTCACAAAAAAAAGCTGTTTCCAAAAGAGCAATATTCCTGCTGCCCTATTTAACTTACACAAAGACATGATTAATTACTGCAGAGTCGAGATCACAGTATCATTATCCTGGCAGAGTAGAACTGTCACCATATTTTTTGTCATCCAGTCATGTTGAAATGAATAGCATAAATTCCAGTTGTCAATTTGCTGCTTTAGCGAAAGCTTACTCTGTCATTGTGGGCTCTTTATGGCTTAATCATGTACAACCCTCATTATGGAATGTTACTGTGGCTGAGAGGAGTAGAAATCTATTTGTTTTGGCAATAATGAAACCGAATACAGCATGCAGATGATCTAAGATATGCCACTGCCCAAGACATCTTTGCAACCCAGAGTTCCAAACCATAAAGCAAGTTGAATTACTTCAACCCTAAATATGTTTTCATGTTTTCTCACAGGATGTGTGCATTGCTGACTAGGCCAATATTTATTGCTCACACCAATTGCCCATGACAGGGCGGTGATTGTTAAACCCCAGAGGCTAAAAAGTTGATAAAACAGAATCCAGGAATGTACTTTCTCCAGTTAGAAGACATCACAAAATTCCAACCCATCTTTTATTTGTTTTCCATATAGTTATCACACCCAGTTCTCACCCAATTAACCCTTAATTAACATATACCATTGGTCTGATGCCTCTCCACCAGAGTCAAGTCATGATAAGTTATAAACCACCTTATTGAACTGTTGCAGTCCATGAGGTGCTTTGAGGAAGACAGTGCCAGGACTTTGACTCAGCAACAGCGAAGGAACGACAATATTGTTCCAAGTCAGGATTGTGTGTGAATGACTTTCCAGGCATCTGCTCCCCATTTTTTTCCAGGTGGTTTAGAAGGTGCTGTTGATGGAAATCTGTGTGTTGTCATATTCATATTCTGTCAAATCAATAAATTAAAAATGATTTAACAGATTACTCATTCTTCATTTTTGAAATCAATCATATCATCATCCAATAGTCTACATCCTTCATGCAGCATCTTAACACAAGGGCAGAACAGTTTTGACTTTACCAACTCCACCACACACCCTCAACACTGTCAGGTGAAAACTAGACTTGCGAAGGGGTTACACTGGGATGGTGCCCTGGCTCCATCTTCATCTTGATCTGTTGCCAGCCCACTGCTTGTGGCCCTGCACTGCATGCCAGCGATAGCCTCAGAAATATTCACAAGTCAGGGTCTGAGAATTTCATGTGGATCCTGATGTTACTTTCACGCTGTCCGATGAGTCTTGTATATTTCTGACCATGCCTGGGAAATCCACTGGGCGTCAGAAGCCCAATTGGAAAAGTGTATTAAGAAGTATTTTGAGAGGCCTCCTCATGAGTAGCAATTCTCATCTGGAACCAATAAAACTCCTTGACTTTGCTCTGTTTTCTCTTTCCCTTCCTGTGGTGGCATAGTGGTTAGCACTGCTGTCTTCTCACGCTGGGGACTTAGGTTCAATTCCACCTTGGGTGACTGTCTGTGTGGTGTTCACATAGAACGTAGAACAATACAGTGCAGAACAGGCCCTTCGGGCCTCGATGTTGCGCCGACCTGTGAACTATTCTCAGCTCATCCCCCTACACTATCCCAAAATCATCCATGAGCTTATCTAAGGATTGTTTAAATCTCCCTAATGTGGCTGAGTTGACTACATTAGCAGGTAGGGCATTCCACGCCCTTACCACTCTCTGCGTAAAGAACCTGCCTCTGACATCGGTCTTAACTCTATCACCTCTCAATTTGTAGTTATTCCCCCTCATACATGCTGACGTCATTGTCCTAGGAAAAAGACTTTCACTGTCTACCCTATCTAATCCTCTGATCATCTTGTATGTCTCTATCAAATCCCCCCCGAGCCTTCTTCTTTCTAATGAGAACAGACCCAAGTCTCTCAGCCTTTCCT
>NC_057720.1:18931553-18948043 GCF_004010195.1 Chiloscyllium plagiosum
CATGCCTCTGCATTTTCTCCAACAGCCTACCATGTGGAACCTTATCAAAGGCTTTACTGAAGTCCATGTATACCACGTCAACTGCCCTACCCTCATCTACATGCTTGGTCACCTTCTCAAAAAACCCAATGAGGTTTGTGAGACACGACCTGCCCTTGACAAAACCATGTTGACTATCTGAAATCAAATTGTTGCTTGCTAGATGATTATAAATCTTATCTCTTATAATCCTTTCCAAAACCTTTCCTACAACAGAGGTAAGGCTCACTGGTCTATAATTACCTGGGTCATCTCTACTGCCCTTCTTGAACAAGGGCACAACATTTGCAATCCTCCAGTCCTCTGTACCAAACCTGTAGACAATGACGACTCAGAGTCATTGAAGCCCGTTCTAGCCCAGTAACATACCATGGTTGAGGTCATGAAGGTCACATTAACCATGTTGCCTGCTTGGCTCAGCTACTTGATGAAAAGTTCTGAGTCATCCGAAGAGGCTTGTGGTATGCAGATTAGAATTAAAAGATTATAATGCCCTGTCTTAATGTTTGCCTCAGCCAAAACACATCAATATTGGAAGCCATTGTCAAATAAGAGGCTCCATCTCTTCAGGATTAATCATGCCTTCAAACTTCTTCCCCATCCCCAATCTTGCAAGACCAAATGCTAACATTTCATGGATATCCTTGGCTCTAAGAGTAAGTTATCTGGGACATGCCTCTGTTAATTCTTTCTTTTACTTTCTCTCTTCCTTCCAACTTCTCTCCAGATTCCAGCTCACACCAGCTATATTCCGCCTTCATTGCAGTTTCTTCCTTATTTCTCCTACTGCTGTACTTTCTCCAAGGATCTATCCAGCCTCCTATGTCAGTGAGAAAATAATCAGCAAGGGTGACTATATGTGATCAGCAGCCTTCTTTGTCCAGTCCTTTCTGGTACATCCAAGCCAGAACGACAGTTAAGAATGCATACGTCCTCAGAAGGCAAAGGAAATTCCCAAGTCCAAAAAGCACTCTTACCAATTTTCATTAATGCATCCTGTCTGGATGCATCTGAACTCAGTATGGCAACTGCTCTGTCCAAGACCACAAGAAATTACAGAGAGTTGTGAATGCAGCCCAGTCCATCATGAAAACCAGCTTTCCATCGCCTACTGCTTTGCCTTGGGAAAGCAGCCAAAATAATCAAAGACCCCTGCCGCCCAGTTATATTCTCTTCCATCTGACCGAAGATCCAAAAGTTTAAAAACATGCATTAATAGATTTAAGAACAGCTTCATCCCCACTGTTATCAGACGTATGAATGTACCTCTAGTCTATAGAGTTAATTTTTCTCTGCACCTTCTCTATAACACATTATTCTGCATTCAGAAAGGTATGATTTACCTGGATAGCACACAAAACAATACTTTTCACTGAATCATGGTACATGTGATAACAATAATAAATTAAATCAAATCAAAAATTAGTAGAAAATTTGACAAGTTTTCCAAGGAGAAAACTGAATTAATTAGTCACAGGGCAATGCTGCTCTGATTTATCCCTGTGAGTGAGGTTTAATCTTTCCTTCCTCTAAACCTCTTTGCAATCCCTGCAATCTCTGATCTAATCTTTGTATGTGGTGCAGTTTTCAACCCTGACCCAAAGCAATTTCTTTCTGTTCATTTCAAAGAGACAAAGACAGAAGTACTGTTACAGACTAGGCCAGACTACTCAAAACATTCTTGAGTAGGCAACCCAGACATAACTTTGCAATTTGCTTTGGTAAGTGTACATTGAGAAATTACCCAGAGTTAAGCTAGCTAGGTAAACTACTAGATTTTAAAACAGATAGAAATTTATTCACAAAATTACACGATGAAACACAAAGAACAGAATAAAGAACCCCTAAAGATCTCAGTCTATTCAAACTAGACTTAATTATGCTGTTCCGAATATACACCATAGTCGCAATAAGCAAACCTTCTTGAAACACAGTTAAAAAATGGAACAGATGCCTACAGGTTGAAGTTAGAAGGGCAGAAAGAGAGAGCTTGTTTTCACACAGCTCAATGTTGAATTTCTAACTAGTTCTAGACTGAACTGCTCAGCTAGAGAGCCGAACACTCCCCTTTCATTATACAGGTCACTTCTAACACATGACCACTTTGGCCTGAACTCATCTGTTTACATATAAATGAAAAAGCTTCTCAATGCCCTTTAATCTCTGTACCAAACCAGTCTAACTGGGCACCGGGAGTAGTTTATGACCCCTGTGAAAAAAACAAGGATACAGTATCTTTGAGAAAAGGAACAGCTTTTAGAAAGAAGGACCAGCTTTGTGACAGTATTTTAAGGTATCATCCCGAAAGCAAAAAGGCTGCTGGAAATCTGGTCTAAAAAAAGTTGGAAAATTCAACTGATCAGCTAGCACCTATGGCAAGAGAAACCAAGTTACCATTGCAGTTTGATGACTTTTCTTCAGGATTGAAATATTGGATGTGATTTTACATTCTCACAACAGGTGGGGGCCTTGTCTGAAATCCAATTTTCAGGGGGTGGTGGAACAACCAGGTTTCCCCCTGCCACTATTTGGGCTTGTTGTAACTCTGAAGTGGCCAATTAGTGGAATCTTATGCCAGATGTGTAGCCTGGCAGCTATTACTGGGCAAGTTGGTGCTAGGTAAGGAGATGGATGACCTTTGGGCAGCCCTTGTAACCTGTGGAGGCAATCCTTTCACACTTTAACCATCCCTCTCAAATCAGGCCCACACTCTCCTCAGCCATCTCCCTGTGGCCTATCAGCCAGTATCAGCGAATACCTGACCTCTGGTCTTGTTTAGTGTCTACTGTAGCCCAGACGGTGGCCACCACTCAAACTTGGTGCTGCTGAGACTACATAGAATGCTCATTGGCCAATGGATTGCCTAGCAGTGGCAATCCACTTAGCCAATTAAACTCCTTCTAAGTGTTCAATGGTTGTGGAAGGCTTTTATAGTGTCCTTACCACTAGACCAGGAGATGTGGGCTCAAATCCCACCTGCTCCAGAGGAGGCACTGGATAGGGCCAGGTCTCATGGTGCCAGAGACTCGGGTTCGATTCCAGCCTTGGGTGATGGTCTGTGTGGAGTTTGCACATTCTGCCTGTGTCTGTGTGGATATTCTAAGGGTGCACCAATTCCCTCCCACAGTCCAAATATGTGCAGGTTAGGTGGTTTGGCCATGTTAAATTGCCAAATGTGTCCAGGGATGTGCAGGCTAGGTGGATTAGCCATGGCAAGTGCAGGGTTACAGGGTTGGAGTACAAGAGTGGGTCTGGGTAGGATGCTATTTCGAGGGTTGGTGTGGACTTGATGGGTTGAGTGGCTTGCTTCCACATTGTGGGGATTCTTTTCTAAATGGCTTAAATCCATTCCCCCAGGCTGACCTTTACCCACTCCTTTGAGTATCCAACTGCTTTTCTCTCTGTTTGGGCTCTATCTCCACCACTTTTTTTCTTTTCCCTCAGTCCAAGGGAATTTACTAAGTGTAAAGGAGTACTAGTATATTACCAAGGGATAATGCATGCATTTCCACATCCATCTGGCAGCAGACGCTAGGCAGAGTGTTGCTGTGCCAACTGGTTAAGAGCCTGGAGTCTCTGTGTTTCTTTCTGATGCCATGGTGAGAGTTAAAAGTCACTACGTGCAGAACATAATACAGGCTCCATGGTGTGACTCAGTTTACTAATATTTCAGCACTGTACCCCACCCAAGGCATTGAATTCAGTTGCTGAACAGTAAATAGGATTGGAAAAGCTGTTACTCACAAAGGTGGATATTCCACTTGCAGTACCAGTTTATAATAAGGGCGAATGATCTGTTAATGTATAGACATGCCCAAAACTAAGTGGTTTTGCTGCCTTTGGGCCTTGAGTGTGTTTATGATTGTGCCAATTGCTGAGAAATCACTCCACACGCAGTGAGTGTTGAAATTGATCATGGAAGCCTGGGTTGAGGCCCCACCTGCTCCAAAAGTCTGAACAGGTTGACTAGAAAAATAGATAAAATAAATTAATTGGGAAGTTGGGCCCTCTTTTGGCATTGTGGTAAAGTCTCTACTCCTGGACTAGGAGGCCTGTGTAATAACAGTTCTGAACAAGTTTGGTATGAAGAATGTAAGATCCAAATATTTAAGTGGATGGAGAGTGCAGAGGGATCTGTCCTGCATGAAAGGACATAACATTTCTACAGTGAATAATTAGGAAGCCAAATGAAATGTTTGGTCTTATTGGAAGGTGGACGGAGTACAAAATTAGTGAAGTTTTGCTAGGGCATAAGTGAAATAGTACCTATGGTACTGCATACAGTTTTCGATTCCTTGATTAATCACAGAAACTCTATAGTGTGGAAACAGGCCATTTGGCCCATTGAGTCCACACCAACCTTCCAAAGAGCATCCCACCCAGACCCACCCCGACCCTGTAACCTTGCATTTCCCTTGTCTAATCCACCTAAACTGCACACTTTTGTGCAGTGAGAGGAAACCCGCACAGGTAGTAACCCCAGGCTGGACTCATACTTGGATCCCTGGTGCTATGGGGGCAGCAGTGCAAACCACTGAGCCACTGTGCTGCCCAGTTAAGAAAGGATATACTCGCAATTGAGGTAGTTAAGTGAGCGTTCACTTGATTTTTGGGTTGAAGGTGCACATCTAATAAGCAAAGGTTGATCAGGTCAGGTCCATTCTCACTGGAGTTTAGTGGAGTAAGAGATGATCTTATTGGAAAAAAAGCAATCATTTTTGAGACAGTTTGACAGGATGGATGTTGAAAGGATGTATTCCTCCACAGGGTGCCTAGAATCTCACAGGGCCTGAACAATGTAGGCAATGGTGAGATTTGTAACAAAATTGGACAAAATGCCCAGAAAACTATATCTCGACATTGGGGGCAATCACTGCATTGTTTATGTGTTTGCTGAGTGCTGAGGTGAATTTCCCTGGTAGGACTGTTCTTCAGAAGTCAAGGGAGAGAGAGAAAGAGAAAAACCTATTGAGGGCATTTTGGCAGCCCTGGTGACATTACACTATATACCAAATAGCACCTTTGTAAAGCTTGATTTTTTTTGTACTACCTTTGTTTATTTGACTCTCTGTGTAGCCCTGTGTGTAACTGTGCCAGCATGATGCTTCAGTCCACATCCACACAATGCATCCATGTCTGTGCTGAGAGCTGCTGCCACATCTGGAAGCAAGAAGAACATGCGTATAGAGGACACTAGGTTGTGCTGGGACCACTGCTCCTTGTGATCAAACATCACGATTCTTTCCCCGAGCTTGTCTGTCCAAACGTGTTGCTGTGAAGGATTTGCTCAGTGATGTCTAGGGTAGAGAGGTGACCAGCATGCAGGGGACCAATGCTTGAGGATAGTCAGAGATCAGGGAGCCCAGAGGTCTGTGTCCAGTCCAGTGTATGGGTCTGAGTGTGGTGCTGCTTCCCACAATAGGGTCTCACATTGGTGGATCTGGAAGCCCCCTCCCTCAAAGGTCGAGACACTTATCCTGCCCACTCCCAGTGTGCTCACAGCCATTTTCCCTCCCATTGTGTCCTTTCGATTTCCACCATGATGAATGGTGACAGTGATACCCTCTCCCTTTGCCAGTAACTTCCAACCTCCACTTCCGCATGTCAGTGTGAGTCTGACCATCCAGGTCCCTTTTCTCATAGCCCTTCCCATACACCCCATTAGCTTCGCACCTCGCCAGGTCCCCATACAACCTATCCACACGAGCCTGCCCACCTTTCCCAGGCCAGACCAGTGCCTGCCACAAAGAGACAAAGCCAGATTTGGTCATACACTATCATCCTGCTGGAAGCCAGGGGGCTCCTGACAGTGGACAAACTTTTCCCACATGATCCATAGATCCACATCCTGTGAATGAACATAAAGAATCCTTCTCATCTACGCTTTACCATTTCACTGCTCCTTACTCCCACTGCTCCCAGGCTGCTGCTTCCAATTCTATTGAATAGCTTCCTGAATCTCCTCCCTGTGGCAGCCCTGGTATCAACCCCAACTCTTTAGTTTCTCTGGACAGGCCTCACTGACACTCTCAGCCACCTCCACCTCAGCACCCACTGATGCAGACAGCGGCATGCTCTCCACTCTGCTTCCTGAAGTCAATGACCAGCTCCTTTGTTTTGCTGACTCTGATGGAGAGATTGTTATCTTTACACCATGCCACTAAGCACTCGATCTCTTTCTTGTACGCTGCCTTGTTGTTGTTTGAGTTCCGATCTACAACGGTGCTGTTGAAGAGAGAGAAGGCATTGCAGCCACTAGTTAGAAGTGATGAATTACCCTGTCAACGGGGTTACTGTGAGAAATAGAGAGGAGTGAAGAAATAATACTTACATGGATGTCTCAGTATTCCTGAAGGAGCAGCCCCAGTCATCTCTGAAGACCAGGATGCTTTCCGTGTAGGGGTTGAGGAGTCTGATGCCAGATAACCCTCCACCCATTTACTCATTTCTGCTTTACTGTGGTCTGTCATCACCTGAAATGAGTGAAAGGGAGGGATTGAGGGAGTTAAAAGTGGGTAGTAAGGTAGCGAGGTGTTCCATGGGAGTGAATATGCAGTACAGAGAAATAGTGGGGGATATGGGAAGCTGACAGCAGATAAGGGAAGGAGTTGCAGACAACAGTAAGAGTGGTGATTAAGTGTGAGCTCATAGAGAGAAGAGTGTGGCACTTAATGCCACTGCACTGCTTCATGTTCCTCGGTACCATGGAGACTGCTGTGACCAGGCTGGCAACCTGGGATCAGCCTGCCAGAGACAAGTGACGTGTGCTCCTTTGCCGATCATCTGCGAAGTGGCCTTTGCACCATCCAGGCCACCAGGACCTCCAGATTCCTGTCGGAGGACCATGGCACCTTCTCCAACATCTTCACATTTTGACCATGGCCCAGCAGCCAGTTTCTGAAAGCCAGTGCTCACCCAAGGACACTTTCAAAGATGGTACATTGCTAGGGATGCTGGTCTTCTGGTGAGTGATGAACTGCTCTGGGAATGGCTGAATGGGGCTAGAAATTGGCAGATGTATGCTATTGAGAGGGCAGCTGGTTAATGAGATATGTTTGATTAGATATGGTGAGAAGTCTCACTAGACCTCATAGCAAAAACCCTTCAGATAATCCTCTAAACTCACAGTTAACCACGATAATAGTTTCAGAATAAGGATTGATCCATGTAAGAGAGATGAGGAGCAGTTTCTCCAATCAGAAGGTCATGAATCATTGGGATTCCCTTTCCTAGAGTGGTATGGAATCATTGAATATATTCAAATTGGAAATGAACAGACTTTTTGAACTACTGTACAGAATACGGAAATCAGAAGTTATAGGGTCCAGAGAGGAAAGTCAAATTGTGATGAAGACTAGATCATTCATGAACGTATTGAATGGTAAACCAAGCCAAAGGGGGCTGAATGGCCTACTCCTGCTGCTATTTCTTGCAGTTTTATAATGACATTTTCACTACATTCACGATCTCGTAAGCTTCTGCACGATTGAACTATGTGAAAGAGATAATAATGCAAACCAGAGATTTTTCCATTGCAGAGAATAAAACTGCCTTTACCAACCTTCAACAGCTGCTCCATATTATATTTATTCATCTGTCACTCAAGCAAACTCATATTAACATCTGCTTCAGTTACTGTTCCCCTGACAACACTTTTCAATACAAACCTGAGCTTTCTGATGACAGAGTAAATACAGTGAATACAGTACAAAGCCCTGTATGTTCTCATTCTGATTCCTCTGCTTTCCATCAATCATATACCAGTCTTAAGCAATGCCTTTCACCAGCAATTAGCTTTCACTACAGGGGACAATTATTTAATTTAGTAATATTGAATATTTCAGGTTATCCTTGTCACATTGAGGGAACTAGTAAGTATTGTAGACTTTAAGAAATGCTGCATTTGAACAAGAGCGGTTTACTTTCTTGCAGTGTTACCCATACCAAAGAGAAACGTTTTCGAGCAGGAAGCAAAGAAACATAATGCAGAGGTGAAAGACGCATTAATCAAGTCAGGTTTTGGGATGTGTTTGATGGAAAGGAGAAAAATTGCCAACTACAGTAAACTTTGAGTATATCTGCAGAGACAGGAAGATCACATTACAATGGCAATGTAGGTGGAACGAGCCATGTAAACTGTCTCAGACATCATGGATTCCAGGGTACGGATTCTACTGTGCCGTCTGGACTTCAGATAGTTCAATGGACTAGATGATTAGAAAGTGATGGAGAATAAAGCCCCCAGCAGAGGTTCAATACCCACAATGGCTGTGGTAGTTCATGGAGGTCTTTGTCCTGTCATTGTAGAGTGGTTGCCCATGAGATATTCATAATGAGTAGTTGGTCTGCCTAACGGAGAAAGATGTCTGTGGTCCTTGGTGGACCATGGCTTCTTACTTTACAGTTCTACTCAACTGCTCATTTGATATTAAATGTCAAATGCATTGAGGCTTCCTATTTAGGTTAGTGAACAGAAACCTGTGGTTCAACTCTCACCTCTGCATCCAGCTCACAGTCATCCTAGCAGTTCCCTATGCTAAGATTTGTGTCATGTTGCTTTACCTCTAAGTTAAAGCAACTAGCCACCCTACCCCATGTGGAAATCAATCCACCCCAGCGGAAGAAGAATGCCCCCCTCTGATCGTCACTGAACGAAAATGTTGCGGTCAAGATCTTGATTTTCCAATTCCAAACCTTGACAGACCTCCCTCACTGTCTCTCTGCTCAAATCTTTATCATGTCCCTGGGGTAAATTTCTCTACTGGTTAGGATCTCCTGTTCCATTCTTCAGTAACTTCAGTTAAAACTAACCCTACAGAATGTACAAATCTCCCCTGCACCATCCTCACCATTCTTGGCCTGACCCTGATTCACTGTGTGACGGAGATTTGACTTTATTTGTATTCATTCACAGAACGTGGACATGATTGGCCAAGCCAGCATTTATTACCCATCCCTAACTGACCAGAGGGCAGTTAAGAATCAACCACATTGCTGTGGGATTGGAGTCATATATAGGTTAAGGATGACAGATTTCCTTCCCTAAAAGACATTAGTGAACCAGATAGGTGTTTCTGACAATTGGCAATGAACTTGTGATCTTTATTAGACTTTTCATACAAAATGTCAAGGTCTTTATCCTCACTCACTTTTTGAATCATTCCACCCCCCAGCTCCAAAAGATGCAAGAGCCTTCTTCTGTATTGATTGTAATGAGTTCAGCCAGGTGGACCTCATAGAAAATGAATTCTCTGATTGGACCAGATTAACAGCCCCAATCAGGGAGCCCTGTCTGACAGATAAAAATAAAAGTGTCCCTGGGCCTGGCCAAACTGGCCATCAACAGGTCGAGGCAGCGGGCCGTGGAGGGGGTCATTAGGGCCGACTGCCTGCCCCTCTTCCTTGGTTACGTTAGGGCCTGGGTGTCCTTGGAGAAGGAGCACGCGGTGTCCATCAACACCCTGGAGCTGTTCAGGGAGAGGTGGGCGCCGCAGGGAGTGGAGTGCATCATTTCTCCCTCCAACTCTATTTTGATTTAGTCCCTACCCTCCCCTTCACTGTTTTGATCACACAGCATTGTCCTTTGATGTGAAGGGCAGTGTTTGTCACTGGCCACCCGGGTGTTTTCCTATCTTCCTGGTGGTGGAAATTGAATAAATATTCGTGCACTTTGTGTCTTTCGCTGTGTCTCACACGTGCACACACACCATGGGTGTTGGGGAAAAAAATAAGCACTACCGCTCTTAGGTGGTAGTGTGGGGGTTTTAAAGAAAAGAAAAAATTAAAAAAAACTAGATAAAAAAAATTTTAAAAATAAAAGTGTCAACCATCCCTGTCCAGAACATTGGTTAGGCCATTTTTGGAGTGCTGTGTGCGATTCTGGTCTCCCTGCTGTAGGAAGGATGTTGTGAAACTTGAAAGAGTTCAGAAAAGATGTACAAGAATGTTGCCAGGATTGGAGGGTTTGAGCTATAGGGAGAGGCTTAATAGACGGGAACTATTTTCCCTGGAATGTCAGATGCTGAGGGGTGACCTTATAGAGATGTATAAAATCACGAGGGGCATGGATAGGGTAAATAGACAAGATCTTTTCCCTGGGGTGGGGGCATCCAGAATTAGAGGGCATAGGTTTAAGGTGAGAGGGGAAAGATATAAAAGGGACCTCCGGGGCAATGTTTTCACACAGAGAGTGGTATGTATATGAAATGAGCTGCCAGAGGAAGTGGCGGAGGCTGGTACCATAACAACATTTGAAAGGCATCTGGATGGGTATATGAATAGGAAGGGTTTAGAGGGATATGGGTCAAATGCCAGCAAATGAGACTAGATTTATATAGAATATCTGGACAGCATGGACAAATTGGACTGAAGGGTCTGTTTCCATGCCGTACACCTCTATGACTCTGAGAGCTGGCTGTGAGGGAGCTGGATCAGTATCAAGGACTTTCCATGTCTAAATAAGGGGTGACTCGGTGACAGGATACTGGCCTCTGTGAAGTTATTTCATCTCCAATTGTCTGTCCCAATCTATATTTTTTGGTTGCTGTATAACCTTCCTGCTACATCATTGTGAATGGCTTCTTCAGCCACATTGTGTCTGTGCAGTCCCTGTGGATATCTTCAAATAAGACTCCACTTCACCATCTTGGCTTTAAAGAAATCCCATTAAAAAAAAACAAGCTGCTGAACCATGGTTTTGATCTCCTTCTAATGTCCTTTGCGTCATGCTATATATGCAACAAGACATGATGGACTGAATGGTCTCCTTCTATGTTATAAATTCCTATGACATTTGTGGCAACTCCATTCACCCTTTCCGATGGCCTCTGAAATATTCTTTTTGCTGTGACAATGCTGTAAGATTGTAAACTGTTATGGCAATTCAGAATGCTGTCTAAAAACTCAGCATTTTCCAGTCTTTTCAATGTGACAAGATTAAACAGTCAGCAATTGTTTATTTTCTCTCTCCCTTGAGAGAACAATAATGGAAAACAACAAAGGAATGAGGAACTGCAATGCAATATTTACAATGTCAACTGCCTCTCTCCCTGTGGATCAGGAAATGAATTATCCATATATGGAGTCAAGAGATGACGTCATTCTCAGAAATGTACACTTCCATTGCAGTGGATTCTCGGTGCCACATGCTGGTAACTGTGGGTATAACATCTCACAGTTGAAATCGTCTAACATGATGCATACATAAAAGTCAAAAATAAAATCGCAGATGCTGGAAATCTGAAACAAGAACTGGAAACTTTGGGAACTATCAATATATTTTAAATATTTTCAATAATATTTTAGATGTTCCTTCATCAGACATTTTCACAGGTGATCAGGATTTAAAAGAGAATACAGAACATGGGAAAGTGGAAGTGAAAACATGCTCTCTCTCACACACACGGGAAAAAATAAACTTTAAACTATTTAAGACCTTAGAGTATATGAGTTGGGAAGTCATGTTGAGGTTGTATAGGACATTGGTGAGGCCTCTTCTGGAGTACCATGTGCAACTCTGGTCACCCTATTAGAGTCATAAAGACCCTTCGGCCAAACTCTTCCATGCCAAAAAAGGTATCCCAAATTAATCTAGTCCCATTTTCCAGCACTTGACTCATACCCCTCTAAACCCTTCCTATTCATATCCCCATCCAGATGCCTTTTAAATGTTGCAATTGTACCAGCCTCCACCACTTCCTCTGGCAGCTCATTCCATACACGCATCACCCTCTGCATGAAAACGTTGCCTCTTAGGTCCCTTCTATATCTTTCCCTTCTCACCCTAAACCTATGCTCTCTAGTTCACAAAAGATTTACCAGGAGTTTGCTGGGAATGGAAGGTTTGAGATAAAGACAGAGGCTGAATAGGCTGAGACTTTATTCATTGGAATGTAGGAGGTTGAAAGGTGACATTATAGAAGTTTTTAAAATTATGAGGGGTATAGATAAATTGAATGGCAAGTGTTTTTTTCCCTATGGTGGGCATTTCAAGACTAGGGGGCATATTCAGGTGAGAGGATAAAGACTTAAAAAGGAAATGAGGAGCAAATTTTTTTCACATGTGGTTCACGTGGTTCACGTGTGGAATGAACTTCCAGAGAAAGTGGTGGATGCAGGTACAGTTACAACATTGAAAAGACATTTGGATATGTCCATGAATAGGAAAGGTTTGGAGTGATATGAGCCAAGCACAGGCAGGCAGGACTAGTTTAGTTTGGGATTATGATTGGTGTGGTCTGTCTGGAGTAAGGGATCTGTTTCCATGCTGTATGACACTATGACTCCAAGTGGAAAACTTAAGATGCTGGCATCAGAAAATCAGAGAGAAAACACAACAACAGCTTGAACTTATAATACAGCTTCAAACAAAACAATCCAAAGAACTGAGAATTCTGGAAATCAGAAACAATAACAGAAATTGTAAGAAAGACTCGCTGGGTCTGGCAGCATCTGTGGAGACAAAACAGTTAACATTTTGGGTTCAGGGACCCTTCTTTGGAAAAGCAACTTTAATATCTATTAATAAATCGAAGAATTGAGAATGCTGAAAAACTGAAATAAATACAGAAATTTTTGGAGAAACTCAGTAGGTTTGATTGCATCTGTAGAGAGAAAGCAGAGTTAATGTTTCCAGTCCAGTATGACTCTTCGTCAGGACTGAGGAAGGGTCACTGGATTCTAAAAGTGAATTCTGCTTTCTCTGCACAGATGCGGGCGGATCTGCTGTGTTTCTCCTGCAATTTTTGTTTAATTCTGGTGAGTTCAGTTAGATAAATGACTAGAGTGTGGGCAGAATGATGACAGGGGTATGCCAATTCCCTTGGCTTGCTGTATGCATGGTGTGCAGTTGTTCTTCTCTAGTGATACAACCACATATTTCTCTCGACCAGTGAAAGATGCCTCTAGTCGCTGGTGGGTTATGGCTATAACTTTAGAGTTGAAAACATTCCAAGACATGAGCTTTGTGAAACAAAGAATGTATGAGGTAGACTGAACAGAAATTAGGCATATCTGTGCAGGGTCCAGTGCAGCCATAAGTGGCTAAAAAGCCTCCTTTTGCTCCATAAACATTCTGTGATTCTATTTGGGAAAAGAATCAAAAAGCTAGTCAACCCCAATGATGCCGGTTTCTCCACCAGCAAAAGTTTCCAAGCAGCACACTCTCCTCATTATTCAGAAAAGAGAAAGCAGGAATTATGGTTAAGATTTGTAATTACTTATTAATTATCAAGCTCAAAGGTCTCAGGGAAAATTGTCTCTTAGACTCTTAGAAAGTGTTCCTCAAACTTGCATTGAATGTCACTGCAGCAACTTAGTTGACACAAAACAGAGAGATCACAGGCAAGAAGTGAAGTGCAATGTGTCAGGGAGTTCAAAGTCCACAAAAGCTCTCAGAAGAGAGGTGTTTGGCAAAGTAGATACTCAAACTTCCTTTGGTGTAGACCAGGCTGTACCATTCACTAAATTGGATGAACTATTTACAGGGACAGTTACGTTTTGGCCAGGAACTGAGCTTCTACCTTATTCCAGTTTGTTTTATTGTTCAATTAGCTACTGGTCGTTAATGTTATTTCCTGAATATCAGAGTTTTCCATGCGAAACCTTTTAGCTGGTCCAGTTAATGTATTTTGCATAAGTGATTTTTGGGATTCATTCTTTATTAAATTAATATATTGTTTTAACTAATTAGAGTCATAGAAATGTACAGCATGAAAACAGACCCTTCAGTCCAACTCATCCATGCCGACCAGATAATCTAACCTAATCTAGTCCCATTTGCCAGCACTTGGCCCATACCCCTCTCATTCCTTCCCATCAGATGCCTTTTAAATGCTCTAATTGTACCAGCCTTCACCACTTCCTCTGGCAGCTCATTCCATACACGCACCACCCTCTGTGTGAAACAGTTGCCCCTTAGATCCCTTTTATATTTTTCCACTCTCACCCTGAACCTCTGCCCTCTAGTTTTGGACTTCCTCACTCCAGGGAAAAGACTTTCTCTATTTACCCTATCCATGCCCATGGTTTTATAATACTCTATAAGGTCACCCCTCAACCTCCTACACTCCAGGGAAAACAGCCCCAGCCTATTCAGCCTCTCCCTATAGCTCAAATCCTCCAATCCTGGCAAGATCCTTGTAAATCTTTTCTGAACACTTTCAAGTTTCACAACATCCTTCCAATAGGAAGGAGACCAGAATGCAATATTCCAAAAGTGGCCTAACCAATGACCTGTATCACTGCAACATGACCTCCCAACTACTACACTCAATTCTCTGACCAATAAAGGAAAGCATACCAAATGCCTCCTTCTCTATCCTATTGAGTTTTGAGAAGATTTGTAGTTCAGGTTGAGCTATCCTATGTACTTGCAACTCTACTTTCAAAGAACTATTAGTCTCATAAATGGCTGCAGCTTAACTTACCAATATTCATTATTAAAACATTCTAGAAACCTCAATTTCATGATATACAAAAGGCCATAAGACAATAAAACAGAGGAGCAGAATTAAGACATTTGACCTATCGGTTCCATCATTTGATCATGACTGATATGGTTCTCAACCCTATTTTCCTGCCTTCTCTCCACACCTTTTGATCCCTAATTGATTACTAATCAAGAACCTATCTATCTCTGCCTTAAATAGACTCAATGAGTTGACCTCCACAGCCCTATGTGGGAATGTTTTCCACAGGTTAACCACCCTCTTGCTGAAGAAATTCCTCCTCATCTCAGTTGGAACAGGTTACCCCT
The DNA here is from genome assembly GCF_004010195.1 of Chiloscyllium plagiosum. NCBI lineage: Eukaryota > Metazoa > Chordata > Chondrichthyes > Orectolobiformes > Hemiscylliidae > Chiloscyllium > Chiloscyllium plagiosum. The sequence continues at coordinate 18,946,348 of NC_057720.1, forward strand.
TCATTCTGAGACTGTACCTTTTGGTCCCAGTCTCTCCTCCTAGTGGAAATATCCTCTCCACGTCCACTCGCTGCAGGCCTCTCCATATTCTGTAAGTTTCAATGAGATCCCCACTCATTCTTCCAAACTCCATCAAGTACCGATCCAGAGTTCTCAGCTGCTCCTCAGATGACAAACCTTTCATACCTGGGGGATCCTTCTTGTAAACCTCCTCTGGACCCCCTCTAAGGCTAGCACATCTTTCCTTTGGTACAGGGCCCAAAACTGCTCACAATATTCCAATGTAATCCAACCAGAGCCTTATACAGCCACAGCAGTACGTATCTGCTCTTGCATCCTAGCCCTCTTGAAATGAATGCTAACAATGCATTTGCCTTAATACCTACCACCTGAACCTGCCCATTAACCGTGAGAATCCTAAACGAGGACTCTCAAGTCCCTCTGTGCTTCACGTTTCTGAAGTCTTTTCCATTTAGAAAATAGTCCATGCCTTTATTCTTCCTACCAAAGTGCATAACCTCACACTTTCTCACATTGTATTCTATCTGCCACTTCTTTGCCCACTCTCCTAACCTAAGCCCCTCTGCAGCCTTCCTGTTTCCTCAACATAACCTGACCCTCCACGCAGTGGTACCCTCCCTGACTGCAGTGATTCCTGAAAGATCACCACCAATGCCTCTACCATTTCCTCAGCTATCTCCTTCAGAGATCTGCAGTGTAGTCCATCTGTTGCGGGTGATTTATCCACTTTTAGATCTTTCAGCCTCCCCAACCATTACCAACTCATCTTTGCTGCCTGACTCTCTTGAAGCTCTGGTATGCTGCTGGTGTCTTCCACTGTGAAAACTGATGTAAAGTACTATGTATAATAAATGTTTATATTCAGAAATAATTAACTGTAATTTGGTCTATTAAAGAAAAGGAGAACGAGGGTTTTAGCAATTTATCTCAATTTAATGTCACTACACATGAATTGCAGAAGTCTTGAAGGTTCAGCAGGCTGTGTATCCAGCATTTTAAGGAACATGTCCCATGATCCACTGGTCACTTTTGAACTCTGCTGGGAACACTTCAAATGATTTGTCTAAATTGTTGGGGATTAAGAGATTTCAGAACATATATCGGATTTTCAAATTACAAAGTTTCTGAGGAGTGCAGGAAACATTTGTGAAAATGTAGAACTATGTGATAACCTCAACAATCTTGGGCCAAAGTACAGGCATGGATGGAGGATTGACTGTCCAGCAAAAGGCAGAGAATAGGGATAAGGGGTCTTTTTCAGGAAAGCTGGGACCACAATTATAGTGTTACAGTGATAAATATTCAGCACGAAGACCACAATGAAAATTCCTCAGTTCTTCTTTCAAGCACTCTTTCCCAAAGGAAAATCCAATAAAATGTATAGATTATGGTAATGGCCAGAACTCATATGCCTTAACATGGAACTCCACTACACTGAACTATTTTATAGGTAAAAACAATGACTGCAGATGCTGGAAACCAAATTATGGATTAGTGGTGCTGGAAGAGCACAGCAGTTCAGGCAGCATCCGAGGAGTAAAAAATCGATGTTTTGGGAAAAAGCCCTTCATCAGGAATACAGGCAAAGAGCCTGAAAGGTGGAGAGATAAGTGAGAGGAGGGTGGAGGTGGGGAGAAAGTAGCATAGAGTACAATTGGTGAGTGGGGGAGGGGAT
>NC_057720.1:18949219-18971464 GCF_004010195.1 Chiloscyllium plagiosum
GAGTTCCTGGACTAGGTGGGATAGGACAGTGTCGAGGTAGGTAGAAATGAGTTCAGTTGGGCAGGAGCATGCTGAGACAATGGGTCGGCCAGGGTGGTCAGGCTTGTGGATCTTGGGAAGGGGGTAGAACCGGGCAGTGCGGGGTTCCCGGACTATGAGGTTGGAAGCTGTGGGTGGGAGATCTCCTGAGGTGATGAGGTTCTGTATGGTCTGGGAGATGATGGTTTGGTGATGGGGGTGGGGTCATGGTCAAGGGGGCAGTAGGAAGAGGTGTCCTCGAGTTGAACTATTTTATAGTTTGGGTAATGTTTGGAATCCAGTGATTCTTCTTCAGAATGGTTAGTATTAGTGTTCTGAAGAAAGTTCATTGAAGTCGAAACATTAATTCTCTTTTCTACCCACTGGTGCTGCTACATGCTGAGTTCCCTCCAACAATGTGTGTTTGTGCATTTCAAATCTCCAGCATTTGCAGTTCTTTGTTTTATCTTTGTACGTTGTTCTCTGGAAATGGGACAGGGACTCACAAGCTTCTGGACTCAGAGGTTAAAGAAAACACCCACCCTCCTGCGTTCAGGGCTGGCAACGGTTAAGATGGGACGAGTGGCCTGAACGCCTCGAGGCTGGGAGGAGGGATTCCAGCTGCTGCCGCTGGGGGGGGGGAGGGGGAAGGAGAAGCTCTCACGGAGGTCGGTGGGCGGGGCAGTGGCGCCGGAAGTGCGGTACTCTCCGGCTTCGCGGATGGTTTCCGGTGGCCGATTCAAGATGGCGCCGTGGCCGGGAGACGGGGAATGAGTGTGGGACAGACAAGGAGGTTGACTTGGTGACCACAGCCGGCCGCATTGGGGCCTGGATACTCGGGGATTTACCGGGAGCTTCTGAGGACCGCGTCGGTGGGATCGGAGGAGACAGCGAGGGATCTTGTGGAGGAGGAAAGGAGAGTTTAAATCAGAAACTGTGGGCGGGAGGGGGGGGTGGTGTCAGGTTTTTTTTAAAATCCAGGGAAGGCTTTTTACTTTTGAAACACTTCCTCGAGCCATGGCTTCGGCCTCCGGCAACGACGACGATCTGACAATCCCCCGGGCGGCCATCAATAAAATGATCAAAGAGACGCTGCCTAACGTGCGGGTGGCGAACGAAGCCCGGGAGCTGGTGGTGAGCTGCTGCACCGAGTTCATTCACCTCATCTCCTCCGAGGCCAACGAGATCTGCAACAAGTCGGAGAAGAAGACCATCTCCCCGGAGCACGTTATCCAAGGTGAGGGCAAGGGCAGGGCCGAGGCCCCGGTGGGTGGTCGTGGTGACAAGAGTCAAAGGGAACCGAGCATTGGACACGTGTTTCACACTCGGTTTAGTTATTCATTTGTCGGTTTGGTGTCTCGGATGGGAACAGTCACCTGAACCCAGTTTGTCACTCGGGAGGGAAATTGCTTTCATCAGCCCTAATTTCTCCATACCAGCCTTGAGACAAGGTAGCGGGCTTGGATTTGATAATGAGAGCTATTCTTTGCTTTGCATCTCCGTTGAACACATTCCCCAACTTAAGTAATATTTCAGATTTCGTCGTTAAGTGGTTGGATAGTTCCGAGAATGCAATTTTTTTTAAAGATTGCGGTGAAGCTTATTCTAAATGAGAGGTCGTGACAAGGTTTTAAACAAAAAACCGAAAGATCTGCAAATGCTGGAAATCCGAAACAAAAACAGAAATTGCCGTAAAAAGTCAGAACATCTGAAGAAGGATCACTGGAGCCAAAATGTCAATTCTGATGCCTCTCCATAAATGCTGCTAGAACTGCTGAGTTTTTCCAGCAATTTCTGTTTTTGTTAGTGATAAGACTTTGTTGATTGTGAAAATATTTTAAAGCCTTTTATGGATGTGAATGGTGGAGGCAATTGAGTTGTTTCCATAAGCCTGACCAACAAATTAGTTTGCTTGTACAGTTGTACAGAAATTGCTTCATAAGTGCTATTGAAAATGTGAATATTAAAGTAATAATCATGTTGAATTTTTTTCTAACTTGTGATCACCTTAATTCAGTTGTAGAATTGTTATTGAATATTCTTTGCCATACATTGAGAAATTATGATTACAAGCACATGTTCATTTGTAGTTTATGGGCAATTCTGTTTGTACTGGATGTATTTTGTTGCAGAAGGATTATGAAGATTTCAAGCTAACTTAAATAATATGAGCTTGTCTTTTGGAGAAGCTACTTCCATGGTTTAACAGTATGCTTATGAATTACAATTATGTCTTTTTTTACAAATAATGCCATAAATGCTAATGTATCAAATTGGCCAGATTCAGAAGAAGTTAGTATAGCATGTTTACATTTGTCAGTTCTATAAATATATTTCGATATTGATATGCAATCAAACCAGAATTTGTACAATTATATTTTTCAGACTACGGCTATGGCTTAAATAGAATACTGCAGGAAAGCTTATGTATGTTTAGGGTCATCGTTAGAATAATATTGGCCTGAATTGGATAATTACACAGTTAAATATAATTTATTCTGATTAATTAGGTGAATTAATTTGTTGTATTCTGTGAAAGATTCAAACCAGAACTCACTGATAGACCAGTCCATTTCTTCCTGCAGACTGACAATCAATGTGGCATGTTTCCTGGCCTTAAGATGCCATTAACTGTCTCATTTTATAACTGACTAGGTACCAGTGTCTACATTGGATGGCATGTAAATCAAAAAAAATTGTGAAAAACCCTACTGACTCTTGCAGTTGTGGATTGACCCTGTTTGGATCCTTTCTAAATGTTGGCTTCAATCAAAGCAAGTTGCCTTGTGACTTCACCCCTTCTTTAGATGGTTAAGTAAGATGAGAATATACGAGCAAACAAAAAGATTAATAAAACCAGCCAAGTTAGTTTGAACTCAAAGGCAGTTTTTCCTTTAGGTCAACCTTCCCTTGCATCTTCCAGATTCATCACTTGCCCTGAGACTTTTAATTGACACAAGATGTAAGCTATTCAGCTGGACAGGTGCCAGCAATGTTGCTTAGTGACAGTAACGTGAATGAGTAGTCAGCCATTTTCTCTCTTCACTCAAGCAACATTTACACACTGAATATTGATCAGGAATTTGTTATGTACTTAAACTCTGGTTGCTCTAGAACTGTCAGGTTCTTGTCTAGACCAAGTAATGGGATATATTCATCTTTTATTAACTTCCCTTTTCTGTGTTGGTAAATGTAGGAACATCATTTTAAGGTAAAAACCCGCTGATGATTGCTCACTATTTTTAGTGCATCTTTAAACATTTAACCTTTGAAGCCAGGTTAAGGTTCCCACTGTGCATATGAGCACAATCAAAGAGCCAATTTCGTGTTTTTCACAGACTGTTTCTTTTTCAGCTGCTTTTCAGCTGAAAGTTGTTGAATATACCAAAGGCCGTGGAAATCGTCCTGTAGAAAGACACGGTGTGAGCAAATGCAGCGTTCGTTTGTGATGAAAACAGAAAGTTTGGGTAGGTTTTTAAGAAAAACTGCCTCATGGTTTGATTCTAAAAGGCAAGTTTTTAAAAATGATAAAATACTTGATTGGGCAACTGAGGGTTTGGAATTTTTGGAAATCAGATGTTAAATGTTTTAGTAATAGCATTGATACCAAGATTAGACGAATTATTTGCTGAGCAGAAAGTGATAAATGAAACTGGAGTTTTCTCGTTTTATAGCTGCGCAAGTACTCTGCAGTTTTTGTTTGCTTTTAAAACAAAAGCCTCTTGTGCAGCAATTTGAAGTCAGTATTAAACTTCTTTTCACAAAAATACCAGTTATTGCTAAGCACAATATGCATCACCTGCACGAAATCCATATTCTAGTTCGTTCAGGATAAATAAATCAGCTCAGCTGCATGTGCAATGGCACATTCAGCATTTCTAATTATGTAATGTGCATGGAGCATTGCAAACCAATGGACCTGTATATTTTTAAAATGCTTACCATCAGTGAGTTTTTGTGTAGTTCTGGTAACAGGAACAATGGTGAATGGCCATGGAGTAGAAATGTGGCTGTCAAATTTTAGATTAGATTAGATTACTTACAGTGTGGAAACAGGCCCTTGGGCCCAACAAGTCCACACCGCCCCGCCGAAGCGCAACCCACCCATACCCCTACATTTACCCCTTACCTAACACTACGGGCAATTTAGCATGGCCAATTCACCTGACCTGCCCATCTTTGGACTGTGGGAGGAAACCGGAACACCCGGAGGAAACCCACGCAGACACGGGGAGAACGTGCAAACTCCACACAGTCAGTCGCCTGAGGCGGGAATTGAACCCGGGTCTCTGGCGCTGTGAGGCAGCAGTGCTAACCACTGTACCACCGTGCCGCCCTTGTGTAAGTGATCTCAATAGTCCTAAAATTAACTACATGGAAAGCCAAATTCAAGCATGTCAATCATAGCAAACAACTTGTAAAATTATTTGTTGGTACTACATACTGAAACACTTTTGGGAAGTTGAAATAGTTTAATTCAGCCCCTGTTTCTTTATTGCCCCGAAACATGGAAAACCATATTTCATAAGTAATCATTTAGTGTGAAACAGTGATAAATTTCCTCTTCTGACTGTATTGGTAAAGGTGAAAGATTAAATGTGTGGGTTTTTTTAGGGTTGTGTATGGAGCATGATCAATTCAAGCTGAACTTCTCATGGCTTTGTTCACTGGGCCTCTTCCCTAAGTGTGGGTTCATTTCTGTTTCTTCATAGTAGAATTGTTAGCTGCATTATCTGACATTTAACTGCTCATTGATATTGATATGACAGGAAAGGAAAAGCATCTTAGCCAGAGTAAATATACAGTAGTGTCATTGTTAGGTCTATTTCTGCCATTATAACATTGCTTGAATGTACTCTTGTCTACTACCCCAGTGACTTGGCTGTTTGCATGTACTTCTGGGTGACCTACTATATTATACCTTTTGTGAACTTGAGTCCTCAATAAAACTGCTACCCGTGTCTTAACTGCCATTAGATTCCATTTAGCTACCGCCCTTTGTAATCGATGGTTGTGGGGAAAAGGTAGGAAAGTGGAGTTTAGGATTACCTGATCAGCCAAAATCTTGTTTAGTGGTGGAGCAGACTCAATGAGTTGAATGGCCTACTTCTGCTTTATCTTATAGAGTTATGATGTGGGAGGCCTACTTTTGTTGCTAGGTAAGGAATTTATTTTTAGAACACACCTTTGTTTTCAAATCCTTTCACACCCTCACCCATCCATGTGTGTAATCTACTGCAAAGTCTTCTGGGATATCATTGCTTATCAAATTCTGGACTCTCAAACATTCTCAGGTTTAATAACCCCATCATTGATGACTGTACCCTCTATTTACTTAGGTCAGAAGGTCTGAAACTGCCTCCCCCCACCTCTGTACCTCACTTTCCTTTTTATTAAGGTGCTCCTAAAAATGAAGCTAGAAACAGTAGAGCCCAGAGACTTGTGGTGGCCTTAAAATGTACTTGTGATAAAATGGTGAGTAGAATGTTGTCTTTTATATTTAGCAAATCTAGAAACAGGAAAAGAATCAGTCATGCTTCAGAAATACAGCAACATTGTTGGACTGCACCTGGATTACATGTTTTGATATGGGAAGGGGATTTGAAATAGTGCTGGTATGGATTGCTAAAGGTTTAATAAGCAAAGAGAACCGATAGAGTCTTGAATGGTAGAGCACATTACATACCCGCAATATTACAGAGCATTGACCCACCTTTGTTGGAGTATTGTCACAATATTTCAGGCAAAACATTTGGACGTTGCATTCCATCTGGATTAGGGATTTATCCTGTTATGTTTTGATCGATTTATTGATTGATCTTTAAACTTTGTCTATATTTAATTTTAATTTCTGTCCTATATCTGGTAATTACTGAGGCCTATTAACAATTCTGTATTTCTGACATTTTGCTCTTGCTATGAAATCTGGAAGTAATAAGAAATATGTTAAGGGGCACCTTGCTATATATTTTGCACTAAGCTGGCACGTGGGTAGCGAAGACATTTTCTGTTCCTATTTTCTATTTTTTTCCTATTTTTATTTGCATTAGAACTTCTAAAGTTTTATTTTGTAGCTGGGCTTTCAAAACTAGAATCCATAGTTGTGCATATGTTCTTGAATTAAGCAACTTTGTTTTTTTTTCCTATAGTTTAAAATCCTTTTGTTCATGTGACATAGTAACAAGATATACAGAGGAACCTTGATTATCCGGCATTCGATTACCTGAACGATTAACCGAACAAAATACTGCCCGCCCATGTCCTTCTGATAATCGAGGTTCCTCTATGCTTAATGACTGTAGACTAGAATTAAACTTACTTGGAACTTATGTTATGCTATATGGTAATGTCTTGCCACTCGCAAGTTTGTTCTTCATGAATTTGCTTATCTTGCAACATTTACTGTACACTTGTGTGCTGACTGTGAATCTAGTCTTTGCTTATCCAAAGTTTAAAAGAAAAACTTACTTCCTAGTGTGAAAATGTGGGCTATGCATGTGTCACATACAGTGCTCAGATGTTCACTGTTTGCAAAAATAATAATTGGTCGTATCATTCTCTGGTAGTGCATCCTCACAAATAGCAGAACTTTGCCGTGTATTGCATGATAGCTAGCCATCTCAACTCAAGTGATTGGTTTGACTTTGTTAAGGATTTCGCTGTCATTATAGGCACAAATGTTTGAAAGTCGGTGTTGTCTGTTCATATACCCACATGTACAAACAAACAGAAATGCATAAATTGCTTACAAGTTTGTTAGTTGCTAAAATACTGCTTTCTGATGGCTTGAGGATGGTAAAGAGTGGATAATACAGTGAATGTCTCCACATCCAGCTACTTTTGATGCGAAGTATTTCAATAAAGTTGAGATTTACGACCATATTTGTGACATTTGACTGTTTTACTTTGCACTGTTAAAGAACTTGATTATTATATTTAGAATGATTGTGTTGTGACATGGGCAAACTTGCAACACAGAAATGATTTGTCCTGTGCAGTAATCTGTGAAAATCAGAGAGACCAAGAATTAATTAAACTAAAAATTAACAACTTTATTCTTAAAGTATAACAGAGAATAATTAACACTATTTACAACTCCTTCCTCTAAACTATCTTTTACTTCCCCTTTTATAATACTAGTTTGATTAAAAACCGCCGATTAAGATTTACTGAAAAATTCACATTTCAAAACTAGTCAGCTGTCAAATGTTCTCTTTGTAGATTTGCTCTCCAGATTGATGTTTTTGTCTGTGCAAACCCCTTCTGTAGACATTTCTGACTTTCCCTCCCCACCCCTTTCCGCCCCACTCCAAACAGACCCCACCACCAGGGATATATTTCCCTCCCCACCCCTTTCCGCCTTCCGCAAAGACCGTTCCCTCCATGACTACCTGGTCAGGTCCACGCCTCCCTACGACCCACCCTCCCATCCTGGCACTTTCCCCTGCCACCACAGGAACTGTAAAACCTGCGCCCACACCTCCTCCCTCACCTCTATCCAAGGCCCCAAAGGAGCTTTCCACATCCATAAAAGTTTTACCTGCACATCCACTAATATCATCTATTGTATCCGTTGCTCCCGATGCAGTCTCCTCTACATTGGGGAGACTGGACGCCTCCTAGCAGACCACTTTAGGGAACATCTCTGGAACACCCCCACCAATCAACCACACTGCCCTGTGGCCCAATATTTCAACTCCCCCTCCCACTCTGCCGAGGACATGGAGGTCCTGGGCCTCCTTCACCGCCGCTCCCTCACCACCAGACGCCTCTCCTTTTCCACCTATCCACTCCACCCTCTCCTCCTTGACCTATCGCCTTCATCTCCTCCCCCACTGGCCTGTTGTGCTCTGTGCTGCTCTCTCCCCACCCCCACCCTCCTCTAGCTTATCTCTCCACGCTTCAGGCTCGCTGCTTTTATTCCTGATGAAGGGCTTTTGCCCGAAACGTCGATTTTGAAGCTCCTCGGATGCTGCCTGAACTGCTGTGCTCTCCCAGCACCACTGATCCAGAAATCTGGTTTCCAGCATCTGCAGTCATTGTTTTTACCCCATTTCTGACTAGCAGTCTACATCTGATGGTCTTTTAGTAGTTCTCTCCCAACTGTTCAATTTTTTCTGGTCTTATACCCCCAAAGCATCAGGTTGTGTCATTGGCTTTTAAGATTGTCAGTATACTAAATTCAAACTTGATTAGAGTTTGGGTTTTTTGGGGGGTATAATTTAAACTGATTGGCCGTATTTGAATTTGTTATTGTCTTCAGGCAACCAGCTACACAAGCTACTGGACCAAAAGGTTACATTATATCTTGTTCAGAACACTTGGTACTGTCCGGTAGTTTTGATAGCTTTTAACTTTCTTAAAGGTACAGTACACCCGCATCTTCACAACACCTCCTAATCATAATAAAAAGATGGCTTCATTTTTTTATATTCTTTAAATACATTACCCTAACATTGATAAGTTTAATTTAAGTTCACCTTAATATCTTCCTATAAGACTGTACGTAAAACATTAAATACAATTCGCATCTAAACTTTATCAGTTAAATCCGCGATAACGCATCTGCGATTACTTTCTTCTGACCCGCAACATGTATGATTTTTAAATTAAAAGTCTGTAAGGTAAGACTCCAACAAAATAGTCTCATATTCTTGTCTTTAAAGCCTTCTAAGAATGTAAGCGGATTATGATCCATGTTCACAACTGTCTCTTGACACGTTGTTCGTGACATACACATTATAATGTTGTAAGGCCAGTACCAAACTCAGTAGTTCTTTTTCAGTCGTGGAGTATTTCCTCATTGGGATGTCAAGCTTCTTCGAAAAGTAACCAACTGGCAGTTCAGTCCCATCCTCATCTTCCTGGAGGAGTACAGCTCCAACTCATATGTCACTAGCATCGATGGCAACTTAAAAAGTTTTTCGAAAGTTTGGTGTAGCTAAAACTGGTTTGGTCGTTAATATCGATTTCAAATGGTTGAATGCCTCCTGGCATTGTTTTGTCCACCAAAACTTTGTGTTGTTCTTCAGCAAATCGATTAACGGTGCAGTTACATTGCTGATGTTTGGAACAAAGTTCCAATAGAATTTGCTGAGGTTGGTCGTGGAAATTCATCGAAGGTCTTCATCTTTGTGTTCCGTGGGGTCACCCTTCCATGACTGATGTTATGTCCCAAGAATGTTATCTCTGCTTTTGCAAATTCCATTTTATTTAAGTTTATCACCAGTTTTGCTTCTCGTAGTCATTCAAAGAGCTCTGCCAACTATACCGTGCGATTTTTCCAGGACTTACTAAAGATCACTACATCGTCCAAATACACTGCACAGTTTGTTAACCCAGCCACAACTCTGTTCATGAGTCTTTAGAATGTGGCGGATGCATTCTGCATTCCAAAGGGCATCACTTTAAACTGATCTAGCCCATTTGGGATTACAAACGTAGAAATTTTTTTCGCCAACTCTGATAAAGGTACCTGCCAGTAACCACGCATAAAGTCCAACTTGATGATTTAACTTGCTTGACTGACTGTCTCGATACAGTCCTCCAATCTCTGAATTGGATGTGAGTCCGATTTTGTAACTGCGTTGACCTTACGATATTCCACGCAGAATCGTTGAGTTCCGTCCAGTTTCGGAACTCCACTCACTCTGGCTTGGTTCAATGGTATCCTCATTGAGCATGGTCTCCACATCCATCTGGCTTTGAGAGGATTAAGCCGATAGGAGTGTTGTCTTATCAGAGCAGTATTCCCTACATATATTTCGTGTACAATAGCATTAGTCCTCCCCATCTGATTCTTGCATATGTCCTTGTATTGCAGTAACAAATCTTTCACCTGCGTTCTGAGACAGATAGCTTACTAACCTATCCTACTCCTCAAGGACGACTTCATTTGTTAATCTATTTTGAACACATCAAAATCCAAATCTGGATTTGATTCCTCACTCTGCAGTAACTAACACCTGATTCTCCAGTTTTTTCTCTCTAGTATAATACGATTTTGACATGTTCACATAACATACCTGATACCTTTTTTCTATCTGACATCTTCACTAGATAGTTCACCTGACTCAACCTTTTCTCAATTTGATAGGGACCACTAAACCTGGCTCTGAAGTGATCTCCTATCACTGGTAACAGTACTAACACGTCATCCCCCTCAGGAAAACGTCTCAGAGCTTTTATCTGCCACTTGCTTCGTTCTATACTGTACCCTCTTTAGGTGCTGTTTAGCTAACTCACCTACTCTGTTAAATCTCTTCCTCACCCCAGATACATAATCTAAGTGTGAGATCTCTGACTTTGGTCCTGTCAGTTTTTATTTAATTAATTTCAAAGGGCCTCTTGCTTCATGCCCAAAAAATTAACTTGAAGGGTGTGAACTGAGTAGATTCATTTGGGGCACCTTTAATGGCAAACATACGAATGGGATACCTTTAACCCAATCATTCTGGTAATCCTGACAGTATGCTGTCAACATGGTCTTCAAGGTCTGATGTCACCTTTCTAAAGCTCCCTGGGATTCAGGATGATACGCATTGTATTTAAAGTAAGCTATCCATAAGCACCTTAAACAGCCTAGCAGTAAAATTTGACCCTTTGTCTGACTAAATCTCTCTAGGTAGCCCACACCATGTGAAGAAAGCAACTAACTCCTTTACCACCTTTATTGCCTTGATACTCCGTAATGGAATTGTCTCCAGAAATCTGGTAGACACATCCATTATGGTTAACAAGTACTGGTTCCCACTTTTAGGAGGGGACCCACACAATCAATAATAATCTGAATGAAAGGTTCTTTGAATGCTGCAATTGGCAACAACGGTGCTGGTTTTATGACCTACATTTTATTGCCTTACCTACCTTTTGCTACGTATGACACGTACAATAAGAGTTAACCACATCCTGTGCATTCCAGGCCAATAAAAAATGTTTTTGTACCTTAACCTGACTCTTTCACACCTCTAGGTGACCTCCTACAGTTAGTTCATGTGCTACCAGTAATACCACCTGTCTGTTTTCTACTGGCAACACAATCTGGTGCGCTTTGGCCCATTTCTCCTCTGCACTAACCTGCTGTGGTGTCCATTTCCATCTTAGGATTCTGTATTTCAGATAATAACCCTCTGGAATATTGTCTGTCTCCTCTTTGCAGTATGCATCCACATATTATATATGTTTTATCATCTTGTCTTGCTGTTGCAAGTCTCTTAGCCTTTCAGGGCGAAGTACTTCTGTCTGACCCTCTGCCTGTTCAGGTTTTTCTTATACCGTTACGTCAAACAGTCTGCTAACTGAACCTCAACTCTTTCATCTTTATCTTTACTTTTTGCTTCGTGCTGTGACTTATGATAGTGGGATATGGTTATCACATAGTCGGGAAAATACCAGGATATTTCTGTTTTAACTCCTCAGTTTCTTGGTCTTCCTTGGGCTTCTCCACAACAAGGGATGTCACTCCCATCTTGGATCCTGTCAAATCATTCCCAAGAACAAACTGAATTCCTGGAACTGACACTCTGTCAGTCACTCCCACTGTAACTTGCCCAGTCTTGAGTTTGCACTCCAACCTGATCATACATTGGGAAAAGCTAAATTTCTGTCCATCTACCCCACAAATGACCACACTCTCTGGTAACAAATCAGAAAGCGTGTACATTCGCTCTTCCCTTACTCTGTGACTGGTTAGATCATGTATCTCTCAAAATTATAACTTCTTGTCCTCTCTCTGTTCTTTCTGAGTAAACTTTACCCACAGAGGCAAATTCTTTGTAGAGATCAGGTACTAACTCCATACCCAGCCCCTGCTGAGGCTGTGCACTCTACTGCAGTTCCTTGGCTCTTCTTGGGGTCTCCTTTACTATCTTCAATAATGTCACTGCCTAAGCTTCTTTTCCCACAGTGCCTTCCTTTTTTTTTATAGATATTTTTATTAGAAATTTAACATTTTTACAAGTTTACAAAAATAAACAAAACTCTCAGATATAAACATTGATATACAATTAGCTCAAATATACAATAGCCAAAATTTAACAAAAAAAAACAAAACAACAAAAAACAAAAAAAAAACAAACAAAACTCAACTATCTACTAATCTAACCTACAGCTAACCAGAGTATATATTTAAGTCTCTTACATGCTCGGGATGTGTTAGCATCAGATATAATAAAACCCGTATTCGTGCGGGATTCCTCCCCCGAGGGGCCCCAGACCAGCCAGTTTTGTAATCTCAATTAAATAAAAGCCCTTGTTAGGATAGCTGAAATATCTGTATTTATGTAAATCTTATGACCGGTCCATAAGCAATGTACAAGAGTGTCCACCTCTATTTTGCATTTGGGACACATTGGAGATGCTCCTGCCTTAAATTTTGCCAATCGAACCGGTGCTATATGGGCCCTATGAAGTATCTTCAGCTGGATAGCCTGGGTTCTGTTACAAATAGTAATTCTTCTAGCATTTTCCCAAATATCATTCCACGTTTCTGTGGAGATTTCTAGTCCCAGATCCTGATCCCATGTTTTAAGCAGATTATCCATATCTCCCGATACTTCATCATGTAGTAAATGATAAATAGTACTGACGGAAGATACCCCCACTGGTCGTAGGACACTACATTCTCTATCGGATTTGTAAAGACTATCTAATAACGTAGTCTTCTTCTTTATATAATCTCGAATTTGGAAGTATCGAAAGAGGTCTCCATTGGGTAATCCGAATTTCTGACGCAGCTGTTTGAAAGACATCAGGACCCCATCTTTAAATAGATCCCCTAGACATGAGATACCCCTGGATCTCCAGAGTTTAAAAGTGGCATCTGTTAACCCCGGTTGGAATCAGTGCCTTTCTTTAATGGCCAGCAATGTGACTTTACATGTCCCACCTTCTGGCAGTGAAAACCTTTTCACAGTGCCCTTCTGAAACTACTGCCACTGTAATTGTCTGTGTCCCACTCCATTACAGTGAAAACACCTGAGGCCTTTCACTTCCTTTTCACTCTCTTGGGTTTCTTTAATATGTGGTAAATTCTTACCAGTGTTCTCTACTCTTGGTTTGGTAGTGTAAGATCTCACTGTCTCCCAACTTCTATCCCTTACAGGACGAAATTCTGGCCGGAAGCTTGGCTTATGCACCAACATGTACTCATCTCCTAATTCTGCTGTCCTTCTCGCTTCCTGAACTTTCTGTTCCTCTACCTGAATACTTACCATCTCTGGAAGTAAGTTTGTAAACCCCTCTAGCAGAATAATCTCTCGTGGAGCCTCAAAGGCCCTATCTCTTTTGAAAGCACGCACTCTTCTTTCAAAATGACTGTTTAATTCTTTCGAACTCAACATAAGTCTGACCTGGTTCCTCCTTTATGTTTCTGAACTGCTGTCTATATGCTTCCGGGTACCAATTCATAAGCACTTAAAATAGCCTGTTTAACCACTTCATAATCTCTTAACATCTCATCTGACAGTGTGGCAAATACCTCTGTCTACTAGTTTAGTCTGAACTAGCATTACCTATAAATCATCGGACCACTCCAACTGCCTAGCCAAGTTTTCAAATGAAATAAAGATGGCTTCAACATCTTTCTCATCAAAATGTGGCAGAGTTTTGACATATTTATATATATCACTACCTTTTCATGTCCATTCTGTTAATGGCCTTTTTCTTTCCTTCTAAACTTTCTTGGCAAATTTGAGAATCATCTTCAAAACCTAGAATGTCTTTAACAATTTTAAGAGCCATTTCTCTCTCTTTTAATTTAATCAACCACAAGTCACCAAAATTAAACAAATTGCCTCACCTATGTTTTATTTAAAGATCTGGGACACTAACCTTACAAGCATTTAAATCTGGAATTTTTTGTACCCCCAAATCTAGTCAAATCTATCTAAACCAGTTCAAATCCCAAATCCAAGACTCAAACTGTTCAAAGCGCGGACACCCCCCCCCCCAAAAACATGATTCAAATCCGAACCACGAGTCCCCCAAACTGTTACGACACCGGTAAACCCTCCTGCTTAATTTAAACCTGCAACACAGAAAGATTTATCCTGTGCAGTAACCTGTGAAAATCAGAGAGGCTAAGAATTATGTAATGTTAAAATTAACAACTTTATTTCTGTAACAGAATAATTAATTAACAACTGTTTGCAACTCCTTAAAGGTACAATCTTTTATTTTCCCTTCTATAATACTAGTCCAATAAAAAAAACCCCGATTTAAGATTCGCTGAAAAATTCAAATTTCAAAACCAGCCAGCTGTCGAATCGTCTCTTTGTAGATTTGCTCTCTAAGTCGGTGTCAATGTTTTTCTCTGTGCAAACTCCTTCTATAGACAGGTACCTCTCAGACAGTTCTGACTAACAGTATACATCTGATGGTCTTTTGGCGGTTCTCTCTCAACTGTTCAATTTTTTCCAGTCATATAGTACCAAAGCATCAGATTGTGTCATTGGCTTTCAAGGTTGTCGAATTCGTATTTTCTGGGGGGGTGCGGGGCAGAGTATAACTTAAACTGATTGGCCATATTTGAATTTATTTTTGTCTCCAGGCAACCAGCTACCCACGCTACTGGACCAAAGGTTACATTATATCTTGTTCAGAACATTTGGTGCTGTCAGGTAGTTTTGCTAGCTTTTAACTTTCTTAAAGGTACAATGCACCCACATCTTCATAATAATTAACTGATTATTTTCTTACATTTGGATATTGCACATCTTAGTATTTTACAAGACCCATAAAGAACATGATGATTTCATTGCACGTTTGATAGAGAAACTGTAGGCCATGGTGTAGGCCCTTCATCTACTTCTCAAGTTTTGCAAGCTCCTTGAAGTATAATACCATATGTAGAAAGTAACAAAGCATTGTTACGGTGAGCTTTTTTTCAGCTGAATATCAAAAAGGCAAGTTTGGAAAGATGAAACAAAATTTTGAAGATACTTATATTAGAAATATGAAATCATTTGAAAGTAACCTTAATCAAATTTGATGCAATAAATGCTTTAAGCAGTAGATGTAAAATTGACGTAAACTGGTGTAAGGCTGTTTGATTTGGTTTTAACTTTAGCAGACACAATTTAAATCTTCATTGAGTAGTTCAATATTTCCCTACCCTTTACTTGACAGCCATTTAAATTCACTCAGTGTATTAATCCCAAGGGTTCTTATGGCACAGTGTACTTGCCTCTGGGCCAGCAAGTTGGGGTTCACATACTACTTGTTATGGAAGTATATGTAACGTGTCTGACCAAGTTGGTTAAATACTTACAAATTACTCATGGGTGTTTATAATGTTGTTTATTGATATCTGCATAATTAACTTGTTGCAATTCTGGGAATTAAATTGCATGATACTTAGAGCTGACTTCAGTTAGCTGATGATGGATGCATACAAATTATAGCTGTTGATGGGGACAATTACATCAAAATACAAATATGGTTTAATCAAATAAATCCTTGTTTGTTTTTAAATGTATGCAGAATACGTATAGCCAACCATTTTTGCCAGATGATTTAGTGTGTTCTTCTGCTTCCAGAGGTATTTTCTGAGGTACTAATAACCATCTTTTAAACTTGTCAGCAGCTTTCATTTTGTTATCTGTAAAAAAAACCATGGCTGAGGGTGTAGATTAAATTCAGACCTGCAAGTGCAATATTTTTATATCTGCATGTATGATTGGGGGTCAAACAGTGTTTGCAGCCTTAATTTTAAACACTTATTTGATGTGCCCTCTTTTTGTTTTTGCCTTGGTTCTAAGCTGAGATAACTTCATTAGTTTAAACACTATTTCTGAAGATACTTTCACATGTTGAATTGCAGAACTGATGTTTATATTTGCTGTATTAGCACAGTATAGTGTGGGTTTCTCATTTAGTAGTGCACAAGGCAGTAACTATAGAAGGCTTTGTTCTTTTCTCAAGCTAGATTCTGCTTTGCTAAATCACAATAAACTCCTGCCAGATTCTTTATTATGTTTAGCTGAATAATGCTGATGCAGTAAATCTACGTAACGTCGATTTGCAATTGGCCTGATGGTTTCTCGTGCAAACAAACCGATGTGTTGCTGATTTGATCTGATGTGAGTTTTAGTATGCAGTGATAACACTCTTTGATTCCAATATTGTATGTGTATACACTGGATACATCGCTATTTTCTGTATTTATTTATTTATCTTAACTGGAAACACATTTCAATTCCTGATTATGAACTCTTCCTAAGTAAAATTTTGCTCTTCCTTGATGTGCCATCAGATCTGCAACAAAAAGTCACATTGGCCCAGGGCAAGGTTAATGAAAGTGAGCAGTTGCTATTTTGCCACCTTTACCCTTCTGATTTTGTAGCTCGAGAATTTGATACAAATGCAGATTAATGTGGGAATTCTAAAATTGTGCTCTGTCATTCACTGCTCTGCCAAAGAGTGTGCTGTGGACCTCGCCATTATCGGCAGATAGTTAAATGAATAAATTTGATGAGAACCGCCTCTTTATGTGCTCTCATCACTAGAAGCCTCTTTAAAAGTGAAGCCTTGTTTATTGAGGTATAATGGGCTTTTAATGATATCATTAATAATCCTAAGGCAGCAGTCATCACAGATGGTACTAAATCGGATAATTTTAGTATTGGGAGATATCGTCGACAGGGGTATTGTCTTTCACCGCTATTATTTACCTTGGCAAATGAGCCGTTAGCTGAGGCTATCAGGAAGAATCCTCAACGACTGGCGCCAAGGATGGGAATGGGGGAGCAGAAGATCGCCCTATACACTGATGATGTCCTCTTGTTCTTGGCCAATCCAGAGGTGTCCGTTCCTTGATTGATTCAAAAAATTAATTTATTTGTCAGTTTTTCGGGATACAGGGTCAACTTTACAAAATCAGAAGCCGTGCCGGTCAGGGGATTAGTGGAAGTGCCTGATCTGAAGGATGGAATGCAGTTCCCATTTAGATGGTTATCAAAAGGTTTCTTTATATTTGGGAATTTTTATCAGCCTACCTTCCTCCAGCTGTATAAAGCTAACAATGTACAATTACTGGAGAGGATAAAGCAGGATTTGCAGCGGTGGGAGGGATGACCGCTATCATGGTTAGGCTGAATAGCCCTGATTAAAATGAATGTTCTTCCTCGCTTGTTGTACCCCTTATGAATGCTCCTGTTTTGCTGCCCAGACAAGTGTTATGGAGGCTCAGTGGTTGGCTAGGCTCCTTTATTTGGTATCGTAGGTGCCCTCTAATTAAATTCATTAAATTGCAGCTCCCGCAGGGTGATGGGGGAGGTATACCTTCCAAGCTTGAAGAGAAATCAAGTAAGCGTCCTGTTAGTATATGTAGGTGACGAGGTACGGGGGGATTTGGCCTGACGTTGAAGCCTCGTAGTTGAGATGTCCCCTAGCTAATCTATTACTCATGGATAAGATGGAATCCGTGATCGAGTAGTGTAAGAACTCGAATCATTTTAAATATGGTGAAAGCCTGAAGGATAATGAAGCAAGATGAGAGCAATTGCTTAAGACCTCACCATTTACCCCATTGGTGGGAGCCCAAGGATTTAAACCTGGGGCAATGGACTCCGCCTTTAGGCTATGGGAGAATAAGGGAATCTCTTGTTTGGCAGATTTATTTGAGGGAGAGGTCTTGATGTCATTTAGCCAACTGTCAGAAATATGGATTGTCTAATAGGGACCGTTTCTAGTACTTTTAAATAAGGGATTATATACAAAGGAAGATCATGCTCCTGGCTCAGCCTTACAAGTCAGACGTGGAGAAAAGAGTTCTCTGATGTACGGGCGCTCCTTTAATTAGTTACTTTGAATCGCTTACAGAAGGGGCATGCCTTAGGAGATGTGGAGAGACTCTGCAGGACTTTAAATCGGGAACTAGGAGAGGATGTTTCATTGGAAACAGGAAATTATATGGAAAGATGTAAAGAAAATCTCAATATGTAACAAAGCGCAGTCCATGCAATTGAAGATTTTACACAGGGCTCAAATGGCACCAGAGAGGTCAGCTAAGTTCAAGAGAAGAGCATCTCCAGGATGTCCCAAATGCAAAATTAGTATAGGCACACTCACACACTACTATTGGTCATGTTGCAAGATCTGAAGATACTGGAGTACCATACCTACTGGAGCAGAAGGAAGTCCTGGGAATTGAAGTCAAAGTGGACCCGGCATTTCTTTTTCTGGGGTTGCCAGATTTGCCCACTCTGAGGGAACATAGGAAGAGACAGTAGCATTCCAAACCACCGTGCGAGGAAGAACATTTTAATGAATTGGATGTTGGAAAATACCCTTATGGGGTGGCGCAGGTTGTTGATTGAGCATCTCCCCAAGACTAACTTACAAACATGGTGCACCACAAAACAGAGCAATTTCATAAGACATGGTGGCCCTTCTAAATTATACTGACGCAGACTTATCGGCAATATTAATTAGGGCCGTGATATACCTGTGGGAATCAGTTTGGGTGCCTGTGGGGCCCTCGAATGGGGAAGCTGGGGAAAACAGTACGGGTAGAATGACTGGTGCTCCCAAGGGTGGGAACTTCAGTGGAGGTGTGATGAGTGAAATAGAATAAGGTAATGTGATATAATTTAGTTTAAGTTCAGCTTAATTTAATTTTTATTTAAAGTTAAGTAGATATGTTGTTCTGGTAGAATAGTAAGTAGTTTATTATTAATATTATTGTGATATGACATTGTACTAACACTGTCTTGTCTTTTGGGTTTTTTTATATATAGTTGTTTTGTAACTGATTTGAAAAAGTTTTTAATAAATATATTTATTTTAAAAACAGTTGAAGGCACAGCTTCCAGTTGAGAAAGTTGTATATGGTATGAGCAGGTGGGGAAAGTGTGAAGTTTTGGGTTGCTAAGGCTCAGTTAGCATGACTTCGATCAGATAAGAACTTGCAGTAAACAGTGAGGTGCTGGAGGCAAGGGTATTGGGTTAACAGGATGAAAAAGCATTCATTATGTAAAGGCAGTTAACAAGGTGTAAAAGGATTGATTATTCAAATTCAGTTTAACAAGGTGAAAAGTATTCAATATGTGAAGCCAGTTCAGGTTAAGAACATTCATTGTATAACAGCAGATGGCTTAATCTCTACTGTTGACACTCGCTGATTGTAACGGTCACTCAATCAATATGAATGTTGCCTTATCTGGAAGCTGCTCACTCTAAGTGACTATATAATTCATTAAGAATCTGCTGTTTGAGAGAAGACTGAGAACTCATGTCTCTGTGCACATGGGTGGTTGTCTGTCTCCCTCCAGGGCCCGGAATAAAGACGAAGGAGGTAAAACTATACTGTCTCTCGGAGCATTTTGCTTCGACTGATAAGCGGACAGGGAAATGGGATGACAATATTGGCATAGTCAGCAGGATCCAAACGAATACTTACGATCGGACGGTGTCAGTGATCACCCGGAACACCAGTGTCATGAGACGGATGAGCCCACATGGTAGGATTGTAAACTTTGGTCCCTCTCAATATTCCTGTGTGTCGGAAACGGTCTCCTTGCTCAATTGCTCTCTATCCTTCAGACTCCTTGAATGGTAATTAGTTCAATTGAGAGACAGTTTCAAAAGCGCACTGATAAACAGAGGTTCGAGTCCTCTGCGCTGTATTGGGGTGTGGTTCCTCTGTTTAAGTGGGGTTTGAGTTCTGTGTTTAATCGAGATTCGCGTTCTCTGTGTTTAAGTGAGGTTCGAGTTCTCTGTGTTTACTTGGAGTTCGAGCCCCGTGAGGAGTAAAGTGAGAAAGAGGTTAAAGTCCCCTAATGGCGAGGTTGAGGCTCTGCGAGTCTTTGTTCTGGGGGAAGAGAGTGGCTAGGATTGTGGCGCCATGTGGTCTGCTGCAAGGGCTTTCTCTTTTTATAAATGTTATTTCAGTGAGAGGATACAAAAAAAAGTGAGAAACGCTGAAATTAAGGTTGTGCTAATACTTGGATTGAAAAGGAAAGTTTCAATGTAAATTGTGCCATGCTAAGTGTGTTTGATTTTTAAAAATTTTGGTTTGTTAAAATCCTGGTTCGGAAAATCCTTTTGAGTAGCTGTTTTGCCTTGTTTGAATTAGGATCTCAATTCAGTATGTTTTGTGGGCTATGTAATGGGGCAGATTTTGTTTTTACATTGAAATTGTACAATATTATGTTCTTTTCAAAATTATCAAACTGGTAACCTTAAAACAAATTCAGTGCCTTGAGACCCTGATTTGTTTGAAATTCTATAATGTCTGTCCAAAAGATAACAGTTGGGTCAGTGGTCATGCTTCAGCCAAATGAGAGTACTGTATTAAAATAAAATATTTTTATTGCAGAGTGTTCACAAAAAGAGTGCATTTGAGTTTGATGTTTTGTTAAGATTTCAGAGAATATTAGAAGTTGAGGCTGAGCTGTTTAAATTCTTTCAATTATTGTTAAGACTTCATTGGCCATCCTCTTATTGCAAATTCAAAGACTGTTGATCTCTACCAAAGTTGCCGCTGTAATTCCAACTGTTTTATTTGGGAAGTTTCATTTGGAGAAAATATGTTCAAATGTTCTGCATTTGTTTCCCACAAATATTTGAGATTTAAATCTGAATTGAAACTGCCTCTTCAATTGCTAAAGCACAGAAAATATTTTGTTATTGTCTTGCTTTTCCAGACTTTCAAAATACATTTCCTGAATGCTTTCACATTAGCCAAGTGTTAATTTGTGAAAGGAAAATAATTTTTGAATAACCTGAATGGGGTCCTCAGAGGGTTTGATTTTAGGACCATTTGATTGTTGTTTATAATTGACTGAATTGTTTAGGCAGTACAGTTTAGAAGTTTATGGATTGTTTAAAACTTGATAATGTCATAAATAGTGAACAGAGTAACAGACTTCAAGACGGCTGAAAATGTTGAAATAGGCAGACACAATCTCGTGTAGATAAATGTGACCATCTTCATACTGATAACCACCTTGGCAAGGAAAGAATGAGTGAGGAAATGCAAAGACTTCCAGCAGTTAACATCATCTCTAGAGTTTCTCCATTCACATGTAAAGCATGCCTTCGGACCACCACCCACCCCTCCACAACCTGATCCAACGGATTCAATCAGCTCCTCAGCCATGAGCATGAAAAGTTAAGAAGCCAACAACAGTGAAGACGAAGTCGGTATGCTTTTTGTAAGTGGCCTTCCTACAGACATTAAACCACGTGAGCTTTACCCTGTTTTTCGATTGTTTAAGGGATATGATGGTTCACTGATCAAGCTAACATCACAACAGCCAGTTGGCTTTGTTAGATTTAACAGCAGAGCAGGAGCAGCAAACAATGCTGCATTCACCTGGCCTGCTGCTGCACTGCACACTCGGATGCGTTGGTATCCTCCTTCTGAAGCATCTCCGGAAGGATGGAAGTCTTGTCAATTTTGTGAAGTATTTAACTGCCCTTATCCAAGAATTCAGATTTCTCTGAGGAGTGGTCTACAAGGACAAACTGAATGTTGTTTTCAGGTTAGACTTTATTGAAGGAGATTTTGGAGAACTAGCTCATTTCCTCTCGACTTGGAGGGGATGGAGTAGTCACTGAAGATTGTGAATTTAAGAACTTTACTGGTGAATTTCTTTTCCACGTGGGAGGATCCTAGAAATTCTATTTACTGCACAGACTAGTAATCTGTTGTTATAATAATTGTTTGCTGTGTGTCAATAACATGCTGGTTGTCGGAGTCCTGTGAAAGCTGGTAGTGCCATCTAGCTGGTTATCATGAAATGATAAAAGGAGAGAATGAGAAAGTTTATAAGAGTCATAGAGATGTACAGCATAGAAACAGACTCTTCGGTCCAACCAGTCCATGCCAACCAGATATCCCAATCCAATCTAGTCCCACTTACCAGCACCCAGCCCATATCCCTCCAAACCCTTCCTATTCATATACCCATCCAAATGCCTCTTAAATGTTGCAATTGTACCAGCCTCCACCACTTCCTCTGGCAGCTCATTCCATACACGTACCACCCGCTGTGTGGAAAGGTTGCCCCTTAGGTCTCTCTTATATCTTTCCCCTCTCACCCTAAACCTATGCTCTCTAGTTCTGGACTCCCTGACCCCAGGGAAAAGACTTTGTCTATTTATCCTATACATGCCCCTCATAATTTTGTAAACCTCTATAAAGGTCACCCCTCAGCCTCCAACGCTCCAGGGAAAACAGCCCCAGCCTGTTCAGCCTCTCCCTGTAGCTCAGATCCTCCAACC
>NC_057720.1:18971985-18989386 GCF_004010195.1 Chiloscyllium plagiosum
CCACTGGTCACAGGCCTCCAGTCTGAAAAACAACCCTCCACCACCACCCTCTGTCTTCTACCTTTGAGCCAGTTCTGCATCCAAATGGCTAGTTATCCCTGCATTCCATGAGATCTAGCCTTGCAAACCAGTCTCCCATGGGGAACCTTGTCAAACATCTTACTGAAGTCCATATAGATCACATCTACCACTCTGCCTTCATGAATCCTTTTTGTTACTTCTTCAAAAAACTCAATTAAGTTTGTGAGACATGATTTCCCACGCACAAAGCCATGTTGACTATCCCTAATCAGTCCTTGCCTTTCCAAATATATGTACATCTTGTCCCTCAGGGTCCCCTCCAACAACTTGCCCACCGTCGAGGTCAGGTTGACTGGTCTATAGTTCCCTGGCTTGTCCTTACCACCCTCCTTAAACAGTGGCACCACGTTTGCCAACCTCCAGTCTTCTGGCTCCTCACCTGTGACTATTGATGATACAAGTATACGGTATGAGCAGATGGGGAAAGAGTGAAGTTTTGGGTTGCAAAGGCTTTGACCAGGTAAGAACTTGCAGTAAACAATGAGATGCTGGAGGCAAGGGCAGTGGGTTAATGAGGTGAGAAGGCATTCATTTTGTAAAACCAGTTAATGAGGTGAAAAAGCATTATGTAAAGTCAGTTTAACAAAATGAAAAGGATTCATTATGTGAAGCCAGTTAAGGTTAAGAATATTCATTGTATAACACCAGATGGCTTAATGTTTACTATTGACACTAGCTGATTGTAACAGTCACTCAATCAATATGAATATTGCCTCATCTGGGTGCTGCTCCCTGTAAGTGACTATATAATTCATTTAAGGATCTGTTGTTCGAAAGAAGACTGAGAACTCATGTCTCCCTCCAGAGCCCAGAATTTTGCTTCGACTGATAAGAGGATGGGGAAGTGTGACGACATGATGGAGCTCTTAAAATTACGATATGCAATAGGCAAAATGCAGAGATCTGGTCAGATGATGGAACTGGAGCTGATTTGTAAAGCAAGGATGCAAATTTTAGAGCAGGTGTTGTGGACCAGGAGACATGGTAGTTTTACAAGCACGGTGTGAACATAGCTTTATATGAATTAGGATACGGGCTGCTGAATTTTGAGTGTTCAGCTTTGGAGGGTGAAAGATGAGAGGTCGGTGTTGTAAATATTGGAAGGGCTAAATTTCACGGTAACAAAGACATAAATGAGGGCTTCAGCAGCAAAAAATCTGAATGGTGAAGGAATGGATAATATCACACAGATGGCAGTAGGCAGTGTTGATGATGAAGCAGTTCTTGAGTTACAATCACAGTAAATCGGGTGAGCAGTGTGGAGTCCATGTAAAATGATTGAGAGTTTACAGTGGTACTGCACAAAGGTGTAGATTTTATGGTTGCTGCTTTAAAAATCTGACTGCATAAGATGTAACAGACTCTAGAGTCTGTTTCCTCAATTCCAATGTGAGTTCTGGAATTTGGTATTATCTGTAATATCTATCTGTTAGTGAATACATGTTAAGACAGTTTATGGTAAAGTTTGTGTGAACATTATCACAAATGAATGCCAATGAGTATTGTCTTAATGCAGATGTTGCCAACTACTTTTGTTATTCAACATTGTGACCTCGCCCGTCAATAATACTCTCTGGAAATGAATACTATGTTCTTATTTTGTCAGAATTACTCAAAGTAGCATTTTTGTTTTAAAATGGTTGAGATGTTTTGGAAGTTGACCATTACCACATATTACTGAACTTAATTTCAATGAAAACAAATCAAACAATTTTAAATTGCAAGGTTTCAATTATTAACATCTTCAGGTCTTAAAGTCACAGCCAATTTAATTTGAGGACAGGATTATGTTTCCTCCTCCATCAGAAACTATGGATAGTCCTCCAAAATTTTAGCTTGAATTGATTGAAAAGTCAAACATCAGGGTTTCTTTGAAGCAATATAACTAATTTCTCACTTCCAGAAGAGGCACCCAAGAAACAGGTAAGTTCTTGAATCAGTGTATAGAAGTATTGTAAGCTGTTAAATGAGAAGAGAAATAGATTGTATATGTATTAAGCTTGTGTTTTTCTTTGTAATCTGAAAGTGTTGGATTGTTAAATTATAAATTATAACTGGTTGGTAAATTTGGTAATTTATTAATATTTATTTCAGGCTTGCCATATGTGAGCTGAGAATAACTAAAATGGCTTTCACCAACTGACCAGAATTGAAAATAGTATCCAGAATTTAAAGTAGAGATTTAGTAGAATTTAATTTAGTAGATTTAAAGTACAGAAAAAGGTGAGTGGCAGAGAGCCAGCTGTTGCTGGAGATTTTCTGGTGCCTCCCAAAATAAGAGAAACATCTTTTGAAGCTTTTATTGGTTGGATGGGTCTTTCCTGCATTGGCCCCCCAAAGCCATGTTCAGGAGCCAATCAGAATGTTTTTGTCAAGCACTTTCCCTTATTTCAGAAGCTGCTGGTTTTGTGTTATCTCCTTCTACACCCATTCTTCCTGTAAAATGCACTATTGTGTACAACTCTCAATGTGTCCCAGTAAACCAGACATTTTAAAACTGCAGCAATTTCTTTATTTTGTCATCTTGGTTTAAAGCAGTATATTTCCTTTTTTAGTTCACAGTCCAAAACCTAAGGAAATAAAAATGTGATCTTTACACCTATTATTTTTCTTGTCAGCCCCATTTTGTAGCTCCTTTATCCTCAACCTGCTCCACTTTACAGCCTAGCAGACTTGAATTTCATCTCCTAACAACTGTCCTCATCTTTTTCAGACACCAGTCATCAAGAAATGAGCCTGCAGTTCTCATTTGCTTGTCTTCTAGACCCACCTTAAAAACAAAATACTGGAAATACTCACCAAGTCTGGCGCTATCCATACAGAGTTCCTGTTTCACGTCATTAAACTTTTGTAAAATTTACGTCAGTATTTCATTACTTGGATTTGGAATTAGCCTTATTTAGTTGGACACCAAGAAAATTATTGATGGAGGTGAAATTGCTAATTTCCACATGGTAGTTAAATCCTCAGGAGCTGAAACTTATAAATATTAAATCCTCTGATCATACTGAAGGGAAAATAATGTCGATGAAATAATTGCTTGAAACATTAGAACACTGTAAATGTGCAGCAGGGTGGCCAATATAACAAAGAAACTGCTTATGATTGGTGTGGATTGTTTGTTGTTTATTATACAAGTCCAGGTGCTTAAGATTTTTATCCTTTGACAGTTACTTTCACTGGAAAATATCTGGTACAATAAGTGCAAACTCTAATTTGATTGTTTTCTGTTTTTTTTAGCCCTGGAGAGTCTTGGATTTTGCTCTTACATTAGTGAAGTAAAGGAAGTCTTGCAAGAGTGTAAAACAGTGGCTCTAAAGAGGAGAAAAGCAAGCTCACGTCTCGAAAACCTTGGCATACCAGAAGAAGAGCTGTTGCGCCAACAACAGGAGCTATTTGCAAAAGTAAGTAGTGGATTTGAAGACAAGTTGTAGATGGACGTTTACTAGATTTCAGTTTTTTTTAAATTCCAAAGTGTTGTGGCATCAGCCAGCTTCTGTGGTTTCCACGGTAACATATTTGCTGAATTAACTGTTTATGGCAATTTTGCAGCAGAAGATCTGCCATGAAGCAATATTCAAATATTTACATTAAATAATATGTCTGGACCACTATCTTCAGTTGTTAGGTGACTGAGGGAGGTGCCTAGTGAAATTCTGAGAGGCTAATTGCTTAGATCTCTGCTGTTTCTAATTTACACAAGCAAACGTAATGTGATAGTCATTTCTGCTGGTCAAATTCCAGGATTTAAAGTAGACGGGGTGATTGGGAGTTAGGATAATGACTAGTAAGGGGATTCAGATCACTTATGTAGTTTGGGAGATTAAATTTGAAACAATAATAAAGTTGTTCATATCAGATAAAAACTGAATGTCTTAATTCAAAGTCAGTTTTGTTTGAGCAAATAGTTGAATTATTTAGTTATTATTACATCATGTTCATGGAATGGTGCAGGAACCTCTCCCTCTATGATTTCAATTTGAAGTAAGCAATTTCAGGCTGAAGATAGTTGATTGTAGGTGTGGAAAGCATTGTGTAGAATTAGTACATCGAGATTTTCAAGCCTTAGGAGGTAAAATAGACTCACCTCCTTCATTCAAAAGTGTTGCAGATGTTGAAAATCTGAAATGAAGACATAAAATATTGGAAACATTCAGCAGGTCAGGCAGCATCTGTGGAGAGAAATTATAAATATTTCAGGCGAGGGACTTGTCTTGGTAATGTCTGACTTTATAATGCAGTTACCAGACTAACCTGGGTACTTTAGGTTCTGACCATGTTAAAGAAAGAATGCACATGTTTCAGGGAAAAGAGCAACAAAATAATATAAGGGAGTTTCAATTGTAGTTGGATGCTAAGATTGAAGTATTAATTGCCTATTCTTGTTCACGGATTCTGTATTCTCATTAAGATGGAGGGGAGGATTAGACTTGGATTTTCCCCCAGCCCCACCTGGGGAAAACACCTTTTCCATTTTTGTAGCTTTCATTAGCAAAATAGTGAGGTGGGTATCTCTCCCTATGGGGACTACTTCTTGATCAGTCCCACTTTTATGCAGCTTGTGTCCAAATAAATTGAGTTGTGTTCATTTCTGTTGTGATGCCGATTGTTGTTTACAGGCATCCGAGATGTTTCCTGGCATTACTGTGAGAGCTTCTTTTAAGTAGGGTAGAATAACCAGGGTAAATGGCTTTGTTTATCTTGGCCAGATCACTGAATGAAAACTGCTGCTGAAGTTGTTTCAGCGTTTAATGTAAGTTTAGGGTTCTACATTAGTTTTTTTCTTCTCAATGTGCCGTAAATAAATGTAGAAAATAGGAATAGGAGTACGCCATTTGGCCCTTCAAGCCTGTTCAGGAATTCAATATGATCATGACTAATAGTCCAACTCAGTACCATACTCCCACTTCTCCCTTACCCTTTGATCCCTTTCGTCCTGAGAACTGTATCTAACTCCTTGAAAATTTCAATTATTTTGGCCTCAACCACTTTGTTTAGCAGAGAATTCCACAGGCTCATCACTCTCTTGCTTAAAAAAAAATTCCTCATCTCAGTTCTAAATGGCTTGGTCTGTATCCTTAGTCTGTAACTTCTGGTTCTGGACTCCCTGCCCAATGGAAGCATCCTTCCTATGTTTAACCTGTCCAGTCCTGTTGGAATTTTATGGGATTCTGTGCAATTTCCCCCCTCATTCTTCTAAACTCCAGTAAGTATAGTCCAAACTGATCCGGTCTCTCTCTATGCGTCAGTTGTGCCACCTCAGAAATCAGTCT
Organism: Chiloscyllium plagiosum; assembly: GCF_004010195.1. Classification (NCBI taxonomy): domain Eukaryota; kingdom Metazoa; phylum Chordata; class Chondrichthyes; order Orectolobiformes; family Hemiscylliidae; genus Chiloscyllium; species Chiloscyllium plagiosum. The sequence continues at coordinate 18,977,340 of NC_057720.1, forward strand.
GCTAAACTTGTGTTGCACTTCCTCCATAACCAAAACATCCACAGGATGGATAAATGGGGTGGTTTGGACACAAGTTCAGGTCTGGTCTCACTAAGGCCTTGTACATTTACAGCAACACATATCTGTTCCTGAACATCAAACATAGAACAATACAGCACAGGTAGAGTTCTTCACCCCACCATTTCTATGCTAACCATGATGCCATTCCAAACAAATCCCAACTGCCTGCATATGATCCTTATCCCTTTATTCCCAGCCTGTTCACATGTGTGTCTCCAATGCCTCTTAAATGTTGCTATTGTATTTGCTTTTGCCATCTCCCCTGACTCTGTCTGTCTGTTCCAGGCACCTACGACCCTCTACGTAAAACCTGCCTTGCAAGCATTGTACAACAATAATACAAAGACATTGTTGTAGATGTAAGAAGGCATGGGTTGGCTCTCTGTGCCATTCTGCATGCTTTCTCCACAACCTTATATATTTTAAAATATTTAGTCACTTGTTCCTTTAAAAAACCTTCTGCTTTATGCACTTCTTACAAACTTTCTATGTACTAATCACCATAGTGTATAAACTTTATTTTTAAGTGATAATCTTATGCTCTGCATTTACTATTCGAATCCCCTCACCATGAAGGCCAGTATACCATTTGTCTTCACTACCTGCTGGATCTACATGATTCAGTGACTGCGTATAAGAATACCCAGGTCTCATTACACCAACCTCTTTTCCAATGTATCGCCATTCAGATAATCTGCCTTCCTGTCTTTGCTACCAAGTGGATGGCCTCACATTTACCCACACCATCTGCCATGTATTTGTCAGCTCATTCAACTTATCCAAATCACACTGAAGCCTCTCCCTAACAGCTCTTCCTCTCACCTAGCTTTGTGTCACCTGCAAATATTATGTTTAGTTCCTTCATCTAAACCATGAATATATATTGTGAATAGCTGGGGTCCAAGCACTAATCTGTGCAGTATCCCACTTCATTCTGACTGCCACTTAGGAATAAAACTTGTTTTTTCCTACAGTTTCCTGTCTGCCAACTAGTTCTCTATTCCTGTCCATACAACTACACCAATCCCATGCGTTTTAATTTAGTTACTAATCTTTTATGTGGGATCTTCTTGAAGCCTTCTGAAGGACCAAGTAAGCCACATCCACTGGCTCCAAATGATTAACTGTACTAGTTACACCCTCAAAAAAAATTCCAATTGAATTGTTGAGCAATCTTTCCCTTGTGTAAATTCATGCTGACTTTGTCTGATGTTGTCATTGTTTTCCAACTGCTCTGCTATTAAATCTTTTATAATGGACTCTATTAATGGGCAAAAATGCTAATGTCAGACTGACCAGTCTATCATACTATTTTCTCTCTTGCCTGTGTTTGAACAATCAATATATGCTGTGGTAAATTAATCACCAGTACAACAGTTAATATTGTAAATGTCAAAAGAACAATTTCTACTTCATTTGAATTGATTGGAAAATGTGATATTGCTTAATCTGAATTCCAAATACAAACCATACGTGTGTGAACAGGTTAATTTAACTAAGTTTGGAATTCCTAATGCTGTCTGTTTCCTCATTACAGATGCTGCCAGACCTGCTGAGTTTCTCTGGCAATTTCTGGTTGTTTTTTTTGTTTCAAATATTTTTCTCTATCTTCTTTCTCAGTTTTCAGATTCTCTGCTTTCCAAATGCATGATGCTGTACCAACGTCCTATCCAAAGGCTGTTTTCTCTATTTTTTTCATTATAGAACATTAATTTGAAGTTGTAGGTATGTTTCTGGGAGCTAATGCTTCACTCAAAACGATTTGCATCAAAACAAGTTTCACTTTTAAATATAAATAATACCAGGAGTTGTATTTTCAACCATAATAACTAACATGGACTTGCAATTAACAAAACAGTGTAAATAAATCTTGGACAGTCCTTGTGATGTAACAAAGAACCACCGAGTTGGGATGTTTTTTCCCTGATTATTGTAAAATAGTTATACCCTATGTCCCCAGTATATAGTAGACGCATTTTTAAAAGTTTTGATTTCCTGTGCTGAGTTTTAGTAATTTGCTTCATCCTTTAAGCTAGCCATTTGCCTTTGCTAATTTTCTCTTGGTTGTGACTACTTATCTTGCCACTGGACGAATTTGTTTCTCCAGTGCCAGTGCTGACTCTCCAGGTGTTGAGGGGGTCAGCACCAACTTTCCCTCAGCACATTGCCAAGCTATTCATGGGGTCATTGCCATCAGTCTCCTGTTAGGCCACCTGCGGTGAGTAAGAGTGACCATGGGGCTACTCCTCTGCTAGCCCTGCTGCTGCCACTATAGAATATGCAGAGTCCTCAGTGCAGACCTCAAGGATTGTGCTTTCGGCCATCTGTAGGATAGAGAATGTTCTAAGCTGAGTGGGGAGACACCAGCATCTAAAGTGAAAGCATGTAAATTCTACAGACTGGCAAAGCAGCCTAGCTGGTAATGATGCAGGCAGGAACAGAAAGCCTTTCGTACGCTGATCCTAAATACTTTAACGGGATAGGCAGTACTTAAGTTCAATGAATAGGTAGTAATTTTTTTCAGTTACTTAATAACGAAACAACTTTATTTGTAAAATAAAAACCAAAAGAATGCGAATGCTGTAAATCAGAAACAAAAACTTGGTGATGGGATACCAGCCTCTCTGGAGTTATTCCAAAGTAGGATCTTTCGGACTGGTCACAGTAATTGTCACACTGTCAACTCGATTACTTGATTCTTCAGGATCACAGTGACATCTTCTGATTGAGACAGTGGTTGACAAGAATTAGAATATTAAGCCTTTTGAGACTCCTCGAGATGCTTTCGTTGCAAATGTGATTTAGAGTCATACAGACATACGGCATGGAATCAGATCCTTAGCACCACTCGTCCGTGCCAACCGGAGATCCCAATCTGAACTAGGCCCATTTGCTGTTGTTTGGTCCATATCATTCTGAAGAGGAGAAAGTGAGTCTGCAGATGCTGGAGATCAAAGTTGAAACTTTATTGCTGGAACAGCACAGCAGGTCAGGCAGCATCCAGGGAACAGGAGATTCGACGTTTCGGGCACAGGCCCTTCTTCAGGAATATCATTCTGAACCCTTCCTATTCGTATACCCATCCAGATGCCTTTTAAATGTTGTAATTGTACTAGCTTCCACACTTCCTCTGGCAGCTTATTCCACACACGTGCCACCCTATGCGTGAAAAAGTTACCCCGTTGGTCCTTTTAAAATCTTGCCCCTCTCACTGTAAACCTATGACCCCTAGTTTTGTTTTTTATTATAGTAATGCTTTATTTTGGATGTGTCCTTTGCTGAAATCCCTCAGGGTGACCTGTGAATGGTAGATCAGGATAGTGGATACATGTTTAATATAGCTGTTTAAGTACATTGATTATGGTGATTAGATCTTAGGTCATTGTGAACGGCACTGCGGCTTGTCTCATATTCTGCCCCTGACCATTTCTGTTCTGCTCTCACACTTCCCTCTTTGTCAGTCCCCCATTGGGCCTTGTGCATCAGATTCAAAACTCTTGAATCTTTTCTATTATCTGTCCGTGACCTTTTCTCTCCTCAGTGTAATTTCTCTCAGCTCTCGTTGCTAGGATAGGGTGTCTCTTGTTCCTTTTGATTCTGGCCACATTTGCATCACCGTCCGACCCCCACCTATTCCACTGACAGGAGCAGAATCACATGCACTGGAGTATTCTTCCTAACTTGCTATCTCACTCAAAACCAAAGTTCTTTAACCATCTTTTCTGTAACCTTCTCAAGTTGTTTTGCAGCAGTACCCTCCTTTCTCTGTGAAGTGCTTTGGGAAGTTCCATTCTGTTGCAAATTCTGTGTTTATTTTTGACAAGCTAAGGAGACAGATTGAAAAACAATTGTTCCCTATCCATTACATTCAATTCAATATCTTTTAATTGCTCAAATGAAAATTCATTTCAGGTACTTTGCTTGCTTATTCATTAAAAATCAACACTGAGTAAGAATTTTTTTTAATTACCCTATCACAGAGGAATATCATTAATTAATATGTATTGAAAACTATTAAAATGCAGTAAATTAATTAGTCAGTAAATCCTAACTTTCATTCACCGAATTCCAATTAAAGGGAAAGTCACCAAGTCCTAATGGATCATAGGACTGCTGTCTGACTGGAGAGTGATGATTGGTGGTGGTTTAACTTAAGGGGCCACATGCCTCAGGTGAGGGGAATGGTTGGGCTGGAGGTTCCTTTCTGGTAACCAAAATTCTTACTAAATTTTTTTAATGCTGCCAGATGTACTGAGTTTCTCCAGCAATTTCTGTTTTTGTTTCAAGTTATTTTATCTGTCTTTCCTCATATTTTCCCTGCCCTTTCAAATCTAGCTGGCCAATTCTGAAAGCATCAGCACTCGTCAAAAACAATATTAATTCTCTGGAGAAAAACCAAACTTCTACGTCTGGGTCTAAGTGACCTAAATGGAATGACAACTTTTTGAAAATATGAATCTCTGGTGTCACATTCAGGGTTTGTAAAAATAGTAGTTTAAAGACACTTTCTTTGGATCAATGAGCATTCTTGTTCAGGTTGGCTGATGTTTCAAAACATTATTGCTTTGTTCATAAGCATGTTTTGAGGGAAAGGTAGTCTCTTATTGTCCTGGTTTAATATATCATCTTGCCAATCAAACAAGGCCTTGCTCCTTCCATTATGTTCTATAATCACATTGGCTGCATAATGGAAGGTTCATTATGTTAGCCTCACCTCCACTGTCATGTGGCAGGCTACTAGACTGTTTCAGTGAAAAACGTTTACACGTGTCTTTTGTTTTTACAGGCCAGACAGCAGCAGGCAGAGTTAGCCCAGCAGGAATGGTTACAGATGCAGCAAGCAGCCCAGCAAGCACAGTTAGCAGCATCTGCCACTGCCAATCCAGTCAACAAAGCAGGATCATCACAAGATGAAGAGGAAGAAGATGATGTGTAAACCTTACCAGCAAATTCGCTGTACACATCTTTTACCACGTGTTAACAATGACTTGGTCTGTCTGCAATTTCCAGCTTCATTCAAAACTTTGCAGACCGGCTCCTGGTGTTAAGAGTGTCACTGGTCAAGTTACAGTTGCCATGAGTTTTCATGTGTAACAGTGAATCACTTAAGTGTACAGGATTGGAAGTTTTGCAGACTGATATTTAATATTTACCTAACAACAGGTGACCAGAATTGGGAGCAACAAATCATTGCAGTACTTTATGGCTCCAGCACCTGTTTCTTGTATCTCTCTGAAATTCAGTATTGTTACTGCTCATGAATCTGAGAAGTAATGCTTCAGTTTGTGTAATCGGTTGCTTCCTTATTGTTCAGTACCGACAGCAAAATTTATTAAGTGGCTTATTTAAGTTTGCAACTGAAATGTTTTTTTAATGTATGACTTATAACTGGTGGTAAGAATGACTTTAAAAAAATTCAAATTTAACTGCCCGTATTTCATTTTTTCCTTTGAAAAAGATGTTTGACTGGGTTCACGGAATTTTAAGAAGTAATCATATTAACTTTGGTAAAACCATCAGATCTGTAGTCGGCTATTTACTCTTGATTTTATGTGGCACGTGTTCTTACTTCATGGCTAGTTTTAACTCCTGAATGTTAAGTAAACTGTATTTCCCAATGTCAGTGTTAAAAACAAAACACCATTTTAGTCAGCAGTTATAGTACCAAAGAGTGAAGTCAACAGTGGGAAGATTGACAAACGAGTTAGGGTACTTTAGAGAGTATATATTAACTGCTACTTAAATGTTTTAGCTGTTTTTGTACTGTTCATGTTCTTACAAAAATATGCATAACTGCTAACTATTTTGGGATTGACAGATTTCACCTTTATCTGTGAGAGATTTCCAATGCAGAGTGTATGTTTTTTTAAATCACAATGCGAAGTTGATTGTGCTAGTTAATATGTAACTCTTCCCTGGTGCTTATTGTTCTCTTACATTTTTTCATGTGCTGTTTCTCTTAGCAATAAAAAGACATGTTTTTATTAAAAATGCACTTTTTGATTTGCATCTTTCAGAAATGCATTACTACTAAGCACAAGTTGACACTTAGATTTACAAAAAAAAGTCTATAATCCTGTGGAAATGTTAACAAATTTATATTTTACTTACAATTTCCCTAAATTCTACCACCTGCGCTAACATTGCCAAATTGAAATAGCAAGCAAAAGATCCAACTGCAACGGAGACTGTGGACAAGCGTGCCATAATTTTGAAGAAAGGTCAATGGACCCAAAACATTACTCTGCTTTCTTTACACAGATGCTGCTAGAACACCTGAGCTTAGCAAGATTTGAGAAGATTTGTAGCTCAGGTTGAGGTTCTGGATGTAGGTTTCCTCACTGAGCTGGAAGGTTCATTTCCAGACATTTCATCACCCTACTAGGTAACATCTTCAGTGGGCATCCGGGCGAGGCATTGCTGATAATTCCTGCTTTCTATGTATATGTTTGGGTTTCTTTGGGTTGGTGATGTCATTTCCTGTTTTTTTTTCTCAGGAGGAGGTAGATGGTAGATTCTGGTCTCCTTCCTATCGGAAAGATGTGAAACCTTTGAAAGGGTTCAGAAATAATTTACAAGGATGTTGCCAGGGTTGGAGGATTTGAGTTATAGGGAGATGTTGACTAGGCTAGGGCTGTTTTCCCTGAGGTTTTTAAAATTATGAGGGGCGTGGATAGGATAAATAGACAAAGTCTTTTCCCTGGGGTGTGGGAATCCAGAACTAGAGGTCATAGGTTTAGGGTGAGAGGGGAAAGATATAAAAGAGGCCTAAGAGGCAACTTTTTCACTCAGAGGGTGGTATGGGTATGGAATGAGCGGCCAGAGGATCTGGTGGAGGCTAGCACAATTGCAACATTTAAAAGGCATTTGGATGGGTATATGAATAGGAAGGGTTTGGAGTGATATGGGCCGGGTGCTGGCAGGTGAGACTAGATTGGGTAGGGATATCTGGACGGGTTGGACCGAAGGGTCTGCTTCCATGCTGTACAAAGTTTTAATATTCTTATCTGGAGAATATAATTACAAACTGAAATCATCCAAATATATCAGACCACTTTTAATTGTACTTTTAATGTTTTATATATTCACCACTGAACGAAAGTCAAAACTTAAATAGTGGTCCCTTTGCCTTCGACAAACTGTGGCCTCTAATACACTATTGTTGCAACATGCAGATAGATTGTAAAGTTTTAACTATTTATTCCAAATATGTTAAGCATTCCATTATGTAGGAGGTGTCAAGTGTTTTAGCATTCTTGCCAAAAAGCCATTATGCTGCTTTTTTGATGTTCAATTTTTGTATGAAGTCATAATAAATATACTTTAGTTAGTCATTGGTTCTTGTCTATTCTGTGGATGCTGGAAATCTGAAACGGGTGTATAAAATGCAGGAGAAACACAACTCTGGCAGCATCTGTGGAGAGAGAAATAGAGTTAATGTTTTGCCTCTGATATGATTTGCAAAATCAGTCATGTCAGAATAGTTCTGGACAGTTGAGGCCAAATAATACAGGATCAATCATATCAGACTTGAAACGTTAACAGTTTCTCTCTCCACAGATACTGCCAATCCTGCTGAGTCTTTCCAGCATTTTCTATGATTGATCTTGTATTATTTGTCCTTTATTGCAGGACAGCTAAGTAATATGCAGTAGGGAATGGTGTGATGGCTGCTGCTTGAAACACTAAAATGGAAACCTTTCAAGACTATTGCCGATATTCTAAAATAGGTTGCTAATGAATAGATTCTGAACTGACTACTATACCTGAGAGTCTGAGAATAGATGGTGAAGTCAGTAGAATCATAGAATCCCTACAATGGACAAAGCAGCCATTTGGCTCATTTGAGTCTGCACCAATGCTCCAAAAAGTCCCCCACCCACACCCCTACCCCTATTCCTGTGACCCTGCATTTTCATATGGTTAATTCAGCTAGCCTGCATATCTATGGACACCACAAGGTAATTTAGCATGGTCAATTCACCTAACCTGCACATCATTGGACTGAGGAAACCAGAGCACTGGTAGAAACACATGTAGACATGGAGAACATGCAAACTCCACACACACAGACAGATAGAATTCCCAAGGCTGGAATTGAACCCAGATCCCTGACATGTGTGAAGCAATAGCGCTAATCACTGAGTCATTGTGCCATCCCAGTAACTCTTTGTATGGTCTTAAGTTCTTGAAAAATACATTGGATCACCTGATTTCATGTTAGAGTCATTGAGGTGTCCAGTATAAAACAGACCCATCCGTCCAACTTATCCATGCCAACCAGATACCCAACCTAATCTCATCCCATTTGCCAGCACTCAACCTATATCCCTCTCAACCCTTTCTATTCATATACACATCGAGACGCCTTTTAAATGTTGTAATTGTACCAGCTCCACCACTTCCTCTAGCAGCTCATTCACCCCTCAAGCTCTGACACTCAAGGGAAAACAGACCTAGCCTATTCAGCCTCTCCCAATAGCTCAAACCCTCCAACCCTAGCAACATCCTTGTAAATTTTCTTTGAACCTTTTCAAGTTTCACAACATCCTATTGGGTGAGACCAGAATTGGACACAGTATTCCTAACCAATGTCTTGTATTGCTGCAACATGACTGCCCAACTCCTATACTGAATGCACTGATCAATAAAGGCAAGCATGCCAAATGTCATCTTCACTGTCCTGTCTACTTGTGAGTCCACTTTGAAGACACATTTGTTGTTTTATTGCAGCGGGTTGTTGTGATCTAGAATATGCTACTGGTGGAGGAAGATTCCATAGCAACTTACAAAAGGGAATCGGATAAAAAATGCAATGGGGCAATTACAAAATAGGAAATAGCAGGGCAGTGGAATTAATTTCCAAGAGCTGGCATGGACAAGGCTTCTTGATTAATTTATAGAATTTTGATTAAAAAACTCAAATTTGTAGAATGTCTTTTGGAATTTATTGTTTTTCTCTGTAATCAAGGACTTGAGTGATATTTTGTAGTGTGGGATTATCAGATCTCCAGTGTCTTTAATTATGCTATTGTTATAGCATTTTTTTGGGTGTTTCCAAGAAAACACAAGTAACTGAAAATAATTCTTGTCATTGCCAAAAATCAATGTTCTCCTATTATGGTGCTACCTTGGATCAAGCCCAGTTGCAGTGGTATTATAGAATATTGGTGCCCCTTCCCAAATCAAAATGGCACTTTCACTAGTTATAGCTTTCCTACTGAATGTGTTGAGATCATTTAATTAAACTCAGATCAAGAACCATATGGATCTATTTCCCTGTGATCATGGTTTTACTTGCTGAACGATGGTACAACTACTATTTGAGATTATGGTAGGATTATAATGTGTCAAGTATCAAGCAATGCCTCCAAAATGAACTTCTGTGGTTGATCAAAATGGAAGTAGCCAAGTTTAGGAATATTGTTCACTGAATTGTTGAAATTAGACAACCTGTCTTTTCTCCAGTATAAAGGGTTCTTTCACAACTAGAGTTGAACATAGGCCAAGCTTCCTGAAATTTGACACAGAAATAATACAAAGTCAGGCAGTGTTGAGGAATTTTAAGGATTTGCATAATCTTTGTATCAAAACTCTATACTGGCAACAGACCCAGGAGGGATATGGATTACATGTTTCATATGATGTTAATGGGAAATTCAATACCTAAAGAAAATAAACAACATGGATCAAGAACGTAAGTGAGATGTTTTTATTTCACAGGCTGTGGGTGTCACTGGCCAGGCCAACACTTGTTGCCTTTTTGGGTTGTGGATTTGCATTCTTGTTGAAGGGTCCTGCCCAAAACATTGGCTCTCCTGCTTTTTGGATTCTGCCTGACCTGCTGTGCTTTTTCCAATGCCACATTTTATTGACCCTATTTGCGTTGAACTCAGTGGTGTTCAATGGCTGGGCCATTTCCTGAGGACAGTTAAGAATCAAACGGATTGCTGTGAAGGTTTCTCACAGTTCCCCACAGTGTGAAAGCAGGCCATTTGACCCATTGTCCACACCAACCCTCCAAAGAGCATCCCACCCCTGTGACCCTGCATTTCCCATGGCTAATCCACCTAGCCTGCACATCTTTGGACTGTGGGAGGAAACCCATGCAGACATAAGGAGAATGTGTAAACTGCACACAGTCACCCAAGCTTGTAATTGACCCTGGGTCCATAGTGCTGTGAGGCAGCAGTGCTAACCATTGAGCCACCATGTTGTTTGGAGTCACTTGTAGGCTAAACCAGATAAGGATGGTAGAATTCCTCCTCTAAAGGGCATTAGTGAGCCAGATAGGTTTTTTTTCAATCATCAGTAGTTGTTTTTATGGACACCATTACTGAGGGCAACATTATATTCCTTAATTGAGTTTAAATTCCACAATTTGAACTCATGTCTCCTGAGTGTTGAAACATTACTGGGCCCCTAGATTATTGGCCTAGTTGAAGAGAGGGAGGCTGAAAACAGGAAACTATAGATCATTGAATCATTGAGATGTACAGCACGGAAACAGACCCTTCGGTCCAACTCATCCATGCTGACCAGATATCCTAACCCAATCTAGTCTGACCTGCCAGCACCTGGCCCATATCCCTCCAAACCCTTCCTATTCATATACCCATCCAGATGTCTTTTAAATGTTGCAATTGCACCAGCCTCCACCACATACCACCCTCTGAGTGAAAAGGTTGCCTCTTAGGTCTCTCATATATGTTTCGCCTCTCACCCTAATCCTATGCCCTCTAGTTCTGGACTCCCCCACCTCAGGGACTAAAATGTCCTATCCATGCCCCTCATAATTTTGTAAACCTCTATAAGGTCACCTCTCAGCCTATGTCGCGCCAGGGAAAACAGCCCCAGCCTATTCAAGCTCTCCCCATAGCTCAAATCTTCCAACCCTGGCAACATCCTTGTAAATCTTTTCTGAACCCTTTCAAGTTTCACAACATCTTTCTGATAGGAAGGAGACCAGAATTGCACGCAATATTCCAACAGTGGCCTAACCAATGTCCTGTACAGCTGCAACATGACCTCCCAACTAAAATGAGAGGTAATAGTTACAGGGTAAGGGTAGCAGATTTAAAATGGAGATGAGGAGAAATTACATCACTCAAAGATTGTGAATCTGTGGAATTCACTATCCTGGAGTGTTTGGATGGGGCTGGGACATTGAGTAAATTTGAGGAGATATGAAGTGGAGTTGAGGCCAAGATGAGATCAGTCATGATCATACTGAATGGCTTAACAGGCTCGAGGGGCTGACTTACCTTCTCCTGCTCCTACTCATGTTTTGTGACACTTTGCAATGGTAAGTGTAATACCTTAAATATATAATTCCTATGGGCAATGATATTTTATGTTGCAATCTGGATGATATATTGAATTCAGTCATAGGATGTGGGCTTTGAAGGCCGCACCTGCATTTATTGCCATCTGTAGTAACTCTTCAGAAAATGGCTGTCCACTTTCTTTAAACCCCAACAGGCCGTTTTGATGTAGGTACATGCTCAGTGCTGTTAGGGAGTTCCAAGATTTTGATCTAATGACACTGAAGGAATATTTCCAAGTGTGATTGTGTTTGGAGGGGAATTTTCAGATTTTCCCATACATCCACTGCCCCTGTCTTAAGTGATAGAGGTTGCGAGTTTGGAAGATGTTTTGGTGAATTTCTGCAGAGCATCTTTTATAGGTATGTGAAAGGGAAAAAAATGGTTAAGACTAAAATTGGGCCCTTGAAGACAGAAACAGGGGAATATATTATGGGGAACAAAGAAATGGCAGAAGAGTTGAATTGGTACTTCAGATCTGTGTTCACTGGGGAAGACACAAGCAATCTCCCAGAGGTAACAGTGGCTGAAGGACCTGAACTGAAGGGAATTTATATTTGTCAGGAATTGGTGTTGGAGAGACTGTTAGGTCTGAAGGTTGATAAGTCCCCGGGGCCTGATGGTCTACATCCCAGGGTACTGAAGGACGTGGCTCTAGAAATC
>NC_057720.1:18990335-19030860 GCF_004010195.1 Chiloscyllium plagiosum
CAGCTTAAAAATAAGGGGTAGGCCATTTAGGACAGAGATGAGGAGAAACTTCTTCACCCAGAGAGTGGTGGCTGTGTGGAATGCTCTGCCCCAGAAGGCAGTGGAGGCCCAGTCTCTGGATTTGTTTAAGAAAGAGTTGGATAGAGCTCTCAAGGATAGTAGAATCAAGGATTATGGAGATAAGGCAGGAACAGGATACTGATTGAGGATGATCAGCCATGATCATAATGAATGGTGGTGCAGGCTCGAAGGGCAGAATGGCCTACTCCTGCACCTATTGTCTATTGTCTATTGTAGATGGCGTATGCTGCTGTTGGTCTACATCCATGGTGAATGAAGTGAATGTTGAAGGTGGTGGATTACTTTGATCTGGATTGTGTCAAGCTTTCTGGAGCTGCCTTCATCTGGGCAAGTGGAGATATTTGAAATTGCTTAAAAGTTGACAAACTGGAGGATGAAGATTGACAATTCTCTGGTCTTGATTGGGAGGCTTCATAGTTGAGGGTGAATAAAGATTTCCTTGTAAGAGTGCCTTGGTCTGTGACACAAAATGTGTGTATACTGGATAAAGATTGGGACCATTTTGTGTCTTCTAAAGACCCAGTTCCAAGTAAATTTCCTTTTTTTTTCACTTGTATAATGGTTTTCAAACCACATCCCTAGATTTTCAAAGCAATTAATTACATTTGAAGTGTTGTCACTTGTAGATGGATAAACAACTTTCAACTAGAAGTGTTAAAGAAATACATAGGACTTAAGCAACTAGATAATCTGCTAGTGGTTGAGGGAATAATTTTGTTTAGATCACCAGAAAACTACCCTGTTCCTCTATGAACGGTGTCAAGGATGTTTTACATGGAAGACAGAGCCTGAGTCTTATGCCACATCTGAAAGTCAACACACCATTGGCGCAGTACTTCCTCATGATTACATTGAGGTGTCAACCTAGGTTATTGCCGAAGAACATAGGAACAGGAGTAAGTCATTCAGCCCCTCGGGCCTGTTCTGCCAATCAATCCAATCATGGCTGATCTATACCCTAACTCCATGTGCCTGCCTTTGGCCCATATCCCTTAACATGTTGGCTGAACAAAAATTGATCTACCTCAGATTTTAAAATTAACTAATCCAACATCAACATCATGCATTTGTGAAAGAGAGTTTCAATTATCTAGCACTCTTTCCGTAGAAGGGCTTCGTAACATCTCTCCTGAACGGTCTGGCCCTCATTTTTAGACTATTCCCCTCCTAGTTCTAGAAACGCCAACCAGTGGAAACAGTTTATCTTTATCCATCTTGTCCTTTTCCTGTTATTATCTTGAAGACTTTGATCGGTTCATACTCTAACCTTCTAAAGTCTAGAGAAGACAGGCCTAATTTGTATTATCTCCCTCAAACTTAACCCCTAAAGTCCCAGTATCATTCTTGTAAACTTACATTTTACTCCCTCCAAGGTCAATATAAGCTTCCTAAGGCGAGGTGCCCAGATGTATTCACAGTTCTCCAAGTGGGGTCTGATCTGGGTTTTGAATGACTGCAGCATAACTTCTGTGTCCTTAACTCTCTTTGAAATTGACCCTTTAACTTTCTGTCCATTACTCCCTCCAAGGTCAATATAAGTTTCCTAAGGTGAGGTGCCCAGATGTATTCACAGTTCTCCAAGTGGGGTCTGATCTGGGTTTTGAATGACTGCAGCGTAACTTCTGTGTCCTTAACTCCCATTGAAATTGACCCTTTAACTTTCTGTCCAAATATTGAGTGTGCTACCACTGAGACATGGCTGATATCTTAACCTTCAAATGACTCACAAGTAAAACATTATGAAATACCTTGTGTTAAGTCAAGTTCATTTTTGATTGAATTAACTTCAATTTTGAGTTAAGTAATTTTTGGCAGGTGGAGAGCTATGATTTAGTGCTTCCAAATCCTTATTGGCTTCTGTAGTCTCTAGTGTCGCATTTATAATTGTTCTGAAGCTTTATTTTCCCACTACAGTTAATAATTAAACTTATCCATAATGTCCAGGTTCAAATCTCATTACAACATTTACTCACATGCATTCGAGTATTTATAGATCACCCTGCTGCTTCATACAAAGTTGTTGCCAGGATTGTTACGAAGCAAATTTTTTGGGGGTAAATAATTACCAGATATGAACACAACTATGAACTCTGTGTGTACCTTTCCATTGTTCAAACATTTGCTTGAGGCTATGGCATGCTGCAGTACTGTAATGGAATCTGAGAATTGTTGGGGCACAGAAGCAGGCCATTTAGCTCATTGAGCCCATCAAGGCTCTCTGCAAAAGCAGTTTAGCAAGTCCCACTCCCTTTCCCTTTTTCCAGTGCTATGCATTTTTTCCCTCTTAAAGTGCTTATTCAATTCCCTTTGAAAGCCAATTGCTTTCACCACTCTTTCAGGCACTGCTCTTGCTGTGTAAGATATTCTTTGTTTCTGCTGCATTTGTTTTTCTTTAAATCACTTTTTAAACCTTGATCTTTTGGTTCTCAATGTTTTGCCAATGGGAACAGACTTTTTCCTGATCTACCCTACGTAGATTCCTTGTGAAGAACTCTAACAAATTTTCTCTTCCTTTCTCTTGCTTAAGAAGAATGATGCCAACTTTCTGAATCAAGGAGGCTAACACTTCAATCTTTGGCTGCTGTTTTTCATCTCTTGATTCAAAGGAGATCTTCAGGATGCTCAAGTCTTTCGGAAGGATTCCCCAGCTGTATGTACCTAGAATGGTTGCAGCAGAGAAAGAAGCCATTTGGTCTGTTATACCCATGCTGGCTTTCTGCAAAAGGAATTCCCTTAGTCCTATTGCTCTGCCTTTTTCCTCCTTAGTCCTCCAAATTGTTCTTTATCAGGCACTCATCCAATTCCCTTTCAAAACCATTTGAATCTGCCTCCAACGTACTCGCAGATGTAGCATTCCAGATCTTAACCACTTGCTGTTTTTTTTTTAAAAAACTACCTCTTGTTGCCTTGCTTCTTTTCTCACTCACTGTCAATATGTATCCTCTGGTTCTTGATCATATTGTGAATGGGAACTGTTTCCTTCCATCTACTTGTCAAACACCTCATGATTTTGAATTCCTCTATCAATTCGCTCTCCACCATCTCTTCCATAAAGACAATAACCCTATTTTCTTGGACATATTCATTTAATTGAGCTCTCTGATCTCTGGTACTATTGGACATTCTCTAAAGCTTTCACATCCTTCCGACAATATGGTGCCCAGAACTGGACAGTACTCCAGTTGAAGCCAAACTGTATAAAGGGTTAGCATAACTCCCTAGCTTTAACATTCTATACCTGTATTTATAAAGTGTAGGATCCCATACACGTTTAAGTAATTTTCTTAACAATTTCCAACATGTTCAAAATTTTGTATAGAATACATAGCCCCAGATCTGTCTCTTCCTGCAATCTCTTGAATTTTATTGTCATGGCCGACCAAGTGCGCCACAATGTTGTCAGTAAAGTATAGATTAATACAGCATTTGTAGCCCGTTTTGAATTTGTAAGGATTCAAATTAAAGCTGAACAATAGTCAAACTTCCATTAAAACAGAACAGTGGTTAGTTTCTTACAAGTTATTACTGAGGGTTCCTTAGTGATTGAGTTATTAACATGAAATGACAAATATCAAGATTCAAATACAATTAAAACTCAAGAATACTTGTAAATAAGTCCCATTAAGTATCTATGTTAAGCAATTGGGGACCATTGCTTGAAGACCTTGTGCTGCAGTAAAAAGGTTAACAGTTGATACAGTGAGTAATGATCTCTTTTTAGTTGAATAGGTGGTGTTCTCTTGTAAAGATACATTTTCCAGACAGCAGATTTTGGGAGGGAGAGAACATTCCCATTCTTCTTCAATTCTGTGCTTTCTGCACATTTGGCCTGATTTTTAAGTGTTGGGATTTGGTATATTTTTGTTCTTTCTCTTTCCTTCTTCAAAATTCCCCTCGAAGGGTGGTTCTAAAAGTCTTTGTTTTTGTGGAATTGTAAGCACTTACTGTTCTTAGCCAGATTTCTTTATCCAGTTCAAAAACTCAAAATAGTGATATGTTAATTATTGGGAGTAAAGATTTATGAGGCAAAGAAATCAGTTAGGCTGAGTCCCTTCGAGTCCTATATTTGTATGTTTGCAAACTCTTGGTATTTCAAGTGTCTCTCTGCAATTACTTGGCAGCTGTGGACAAGTGGCTGGCAGCAGTCTGTTTTATAGTCTCTTGCATTCAGTTAGTCAGATTCTCTTCAGAAAAATCAATAGTATTATAATCCCTTTGTTCATAACGTGTCCTTTGTCTCATACTGCCATTTCTCATTCTCATGTGTGTTTCACATCACACCATTTCGTATTAAAATTCACTTGTTATGGCTATTAATTCAAAGTTACAATCTATTCCCCCTTTTTATGGCATGTAGAAACTATTCTTGTGTGAAATGGATAGTAATGATTATTTATAATATAATTCAGGAAGATTGCTTTATATGATCCATTAATCAAAACGATATTTAATTAAACATTGTCTTGAGTAATTCATCATATAAATCAATGTTTAATTTTTAAAACTGTGTATGTGTTTCCTAAGTCTTCAACACTTGTAGAGGTATAGAGTCATAGAGATGTACAACATGGAATCAAACCCTTCGGTCCAAGACCTCCATGCCAACCAGATATTATAACACGCACCACCTTCTGCATGAAAAAGTTGCCCCTTTTAAATCTTTCCCCTCTCACCCTAAACCTATGTTCTCTAGCTCTGCATTCACCCACCCCAGGGAGAAGACCTTGTCTATTTACCCTATCCATGACCTTATAAACTTCTATAAGGTCACCACTTAGCCTCCGACGCTCCATGGAAAACAGCCCCAGCCTATTCAGCCTCTCCCTACAGCTCAAACCATCCAACCCTGGCAACAATCTTTAAATCTTTTCTGAATCCTTTCAAATTTCACAACATTCTTCTGATAGGAGGGAGACCAGAATTGCACACAATATTCCAAAAGTGGTCCAATGTTACTTGGTTTCATAGTCTAAGGATCTTTTTATGTTGGTTTTAAAGCAGATTGACAGTCATTTGTATTAGTTGTAATATTTTAATTACTTTGTAACAATATTAATCATTTGAGAAGTTTGCTGCATTTTTAGAAAGGCAAATCAGGACAGGACTTATACTCTTAATGGTAAGGTCTTGGGGAGTGTTGTTGAACATAGAGACCTTGGAGTGCAGGTTCATAGCTCCTTGAAAGTGGATCGCAGGTAGATAGGGTAGTGAAGAAGGCATTTGGTATGCTTTCCTTTATTGGTCAGAGTATTGAGTACAGGAGTTGGGAGGTCATGTTGCGGCTGTACAGGACGTTGGGTAGGCCACTTTTTGGAATATTGTGTCCAAATCTGGTCTCCCTCCTATAGGAAGGATATTGTGAAAGGGTTCAGAAAACATTTACAAGGATGTTGCCAGGGTTAGAGGATTTGAGCTATAGGGAGAGGCTCAATAGGAGGGGCTGTTTTCCCTGGAGCGTCGGAGGCTGAGGGGTGACCTTATAGAGGTTTATAAAATCATGAGGGGCATGGATAGGATAAATAGACAAAGTCTTTTCCTTGGGTGGGGAACTAGAGGGCATAGGTTCAGGGTGAGAGGAGAAAGATTTAAAAGAGACCAAAGGGGCAACTTTTTCACACAAAGGGTGGTGCGTGTATGGAATGAGCTGCCAGACGAAGTGGTGGAGGCTGGTACAACATTTAAAAGGCATCTGGATGGGTATATGAATAGGAATGGTTTAGTGGGATATGGGCCAAGTGCTGGAAAATGGGACTAGATTAGGAAAGGATATCTGGTTGACATAGACGAGAATGTAGTTGATCACTTTTGCTAAGACTCTGCTGTCTTGGAAAATCAATTTGGGAAGTTAAGTTTGGATTCATTGAGTCTCTGGAGATGGTGCTAATAAAGCTGAACATTTTCTCGAGTGTGTCACTAGATGCTTCCAGTGTGATCATTGTGACATAATATATAGAGTCTTACAGCATGGAGACAGACCATGCTGTAACTAACCAGTCTAACTCATCCACGTGAGTGTTCTCTGTCAGTGTTAAAAGCAGCTGAAATGGTGCCATTATGTCATTGCAGATCTAGTGAATATTTTCCAAATCTCGACCATGCAGATCCACTCAACACACTCAATTGTCACTCACTATAACATGGAGTTTTTGACTGCAAGAGGAGTCCACTGTTTCTCCACCTTGCTCCCATTCTGATCTCTCTTGTCTGGCTTACTGCTTTGTTCCAATAAAGTTCAAGAAACAGCACCTTATCTTTGGGAGGAGGCATGTTCCAGTCTTCCTGACTCAGCAGTGAGCCCAACAATTACAAATGTGACCTCTGGCCCGACTTTGTTTCATTTCTCTTTGCTCATTTCAGTTTCACTCTTTTTTTTGGCTTTGTGACTGTAGCCATTCATCATTGTGCCTTTCACATCATTTCTCGACACATGTTTCATTTCTTTACTTGCCCCTTTACCACTCAATTTTTCCTTGGACTTTTAAGCCTAATATCATTTGATTTCTCCTGCTTTCCACTGTGTCCTTTCATTTGTCCTTTCAGTTTCTCTTCTTTAAAACTACTTATGTACAACCTTTCCCAGTTTTGATGAATGATCATCATGCAGAAATGTTAACTCTGTTTCTGTCCCAACAGATGTAGCCCAACCTATTTGGTATTGGCAGATTACTTACCTTATTTCAGAGTTTCAGCATTAGTAGTTTCTTGCTTTTGTATTAGTCTTCAGTTACTGCTACATCTCTTTCAGGAACCCTGAATACATTCTGTTCTTTTCTCAATGGGGTTACTGGTTTTTTGTCTTTTTAACTTTCTTTCTTCCTATTTCTCCTCTTGTATTTGATCAGGTACCTGCAAAAAATCCTTTTGCACCCACATTGCTTTCATTTTTTTATTCACTCATGGAATGTGGATGTTACTGGCTGGCCAGCATTTATTGCCCATCTGGTGAGCTGCCATTTGAATCACAGCAGTCCACATGCTGGAGTTTGGATGGCATGGTGGCACGGTGGTTAGCACTGCTGCCTCACAGCGCCAGAGACCTGGGTTCAATTCCCACCTCAGGCAACTGTCTGTGTGGAGTTTGCACATTCTCCCTGGTCTGCGTGGGTTTCCTCCGGGTGCTCCGGTTTCCTCCCACAGTCCAAAAATGTGCAGGTTAGGTGAACTGGCCATGCTAAATTGCCCATAGTGTTAGGGGAAAGGGTCCGGTGGGTTGCTCTTCGGAGGGTCGGTGTGGACTTGTTGGGCCAAAGGGCCTGTTTCCACACTGTAAGTAATCTAATCTAATCTAAAATACCATTAGGGAGGGAATTCCAGGGGTTTGACCCAGAGTTGGTGGAAGAATAACAATATATTTCCTTGTCAACTATCTCTGACTCAACGTTATTTCAACTGAAACTTCCCCAAGTCCTGCCCCCCATCGTCGAAATGTTTCATATTTACTCAAGATTACAGATATCTTGAACTACCCTGTCACAACCTAAGAATTAACACAATACAAGATGATATCGTATGCATACTCTTAACTTCTCTTTTCACCAACACTGACTGAACCAAAGCAATCTTGGTCTGAAGGTTCATCTCATTGTTTGCATCATAGAGATGTTCAGTACGGGAACAGACCCTTCAGTCCAACTCGTCCATGCTGACCAGATATCCCAACCTAATCTAGTCTCACTTGACAGCACCCGGCCCATATCCCTCCAAACCCTTCCTATTCATATACCCATCCAGGTGCCTTTTAAATGTTGGAATTGTACTAACCTCCACCCTAAACCTATGCCCTTTTCCATACACGCACCACACTTTGCGTGGAAAAAGTTGCCCCTTAGGTCTCTTTTATATCTTTCTCCTCTCACCCTAAACTTATGCCCTTTAGCTCTGGACTCCCCCACCCCAGGGAAATGTCTTTCTCTATCCTATTCATGCCCCTCATGATTTTATAAACCTTTATAAAGTCACCCCTTAGCCTCCGATGCTCCAGGGAAAACAGTCTCCGCCTATTTAACCTCTCCCTATAGCTCAAATCCTCCAACCCTGGCAATATCCTTGTAAATCTTTTCTGAACCCTTTCAAGTTGTACAACATCCTTCCAATAAGAAGGAGACCAGAATTACACATAATATTCCAAAAGTGGCCTAATCAATGTCCTGTAAAGCCGCAACATGACCTCCCAATTCCTGTACTTAATACTCTGACCAATAAAGGAAAGCAGACCAAATGCCTTCTTCACTATCCTATCTACCTGCGACTTCACTTTCAAGGAGTTTATGAACCTGCAGTCTAAGGTCTCTTTGTTCAGCAACACAGCCAAGGACCTTACCATTAAGTGAATAAGTCCTACTAAGATTTGCTTTCCCAAAGTTCAGCACCTTGCATTTATCTAAACTAAACTTCATCTGCCACTTCTCAGCCCATTGGCCCATCTGATCAAGATCCCATTGTAATCCAAGGTAACCTTCTTTGCTGTCCACTACACCTCCAATTTTGGTGTCATCTGCAAACTTACTCATCTAATAGAATTTTGTTTGCTGATGGAGGTTAAAGATCAAACTTCAACAACTTGCAGGTACAATGCCTCAGGATCCTTCTTCCCTGTACTTTCATCTAAACAAAACCCTTTGCCTCCCTCCCCCCACCTCCAATTTTATATTTTGTGCTCCCTGCTAATTGAAGCTTTATCACTTTCTCCAATGCTCTCCCTCCACTTAAACCCTCCTCTGGTCTTTAGTCTTTCTGTATCTTTACATTGAGATAGCCAGCATGACATCAGTCATTTCAATTTCCTCTCGCTCATTTCCTCTCTGCTGTGCTTTTCCAGCAACACATTTTCAGCTCTCGCTCATTCTAACCTGTCTCCCTCTGAATTTACTGGATTCTGCTTTCTCATGTTCATCCCTAGGATTAACATCAAACCTGTTAAAAACTTCTGATGTTTTTTCCCATTCATGAGTAGCATTCTTTTTGCCATAACACATTATTTTGGCACTGAACTATTCTCTTTTTAAAATAATTGAACCTATTTCAAGGAGTCATTAATTTTTTTTAAATAAATTTACAGGGAATTCCTATTTTACTTCCAGTCATCAATAAATATTCAATTTTTCACATAAAATACTAATACCTAGTATGTCAGGGTAAATGTTTTTTATAAATTCTCCACTATCTTTGTATTTTGCTTTTGTTGAAAATTGTTAATTGACTGTCTGTTAATGCTTCCTTTGTTAATGAATCTTTAAACTTCAGTTAATCATTTATTCACTGTTAATGCATTGGTTAAGAACCCTTTTGTTACTTAATTCAAAAAACCTTTGTTATTCCTTTTTGTGGCTGAGTTCCTCAACTCAAACATATAATCGTTTACTCATTGTAAAAGCTTCTATTGTTACTGATTCCTAATATTGACTTTTAATCCCTGATGCTTTATGGTAATCCTCAAAACCAGTCATTTAAAGCCCTTCAACTGGCTTTAGATTCACTGTCACCGAGAGGCATTCAACTTGTAAAGCTGAAAATAAACATAGCCTTAGCATTATATATTTCACAATATTTTGCAAGATATTTTCATCTGCATTTCAGAGATACCATTGTTTACAGTCAGTCAGAGATGTACAGTACGGAAAAAAACCCTTTGGTCCAACTTGTCCATGCCGACCAGCATTTTTCCCATGTCCCTCTAAACCTTCATACCCATCTCTCTCTCTCGCTCTCTTATTCTCTCTGTGTTTGATTTTACTTTTTGTATTGGGTTTTTGGATAAATTAAGTTATTCTATATTCTGTTTTCTTTTGTTTGTGTTTCATTTGGTAATCTTGCAAATAAATTCTGTTTTGTTTAAAAACAAGTGGTTTGATCAGTTGCATCACCCCTGGAATATCTGTGTTACACCTGCTTTAACCAACTAGCAAAGTTAGGGTCTGGACTACTTTCTTGAAATGTTTTGAGGTGGTCTGGTCTGGTCCATAACATTATCAACCTGCATTCCAAAGTCTCTTTGTCTGCAACACTCCCCAGGAACCTTACATGCTGTGATTTGACTTTCCAAAATGGAGCACCTTACATTTATCTAAACTCCATCTGCCACTCCTCGGCCATTTGGCCCATCTGATCAAGGTCCTGCTGTTCCCTGAGGTACTTCCACTACACCACCAATTTTTAGATTCCTTTTTTTTTACATTAGATTCCCTACAGTGTGGAAACAGGCCATTTGGCCCAACAAGTCCACACTGACCCCCTGAAGAGTAACATACCAAGACCCATTCCCCTACATTTCCCTCTGACTAATGCACCTAACACTATGGGCAATTTAGCATGGCCAATTAATCCGATCTGCACATCTCTGGACTGTGGGACGAAACTGGAGCACATGGAGGAAACCCATGCTGACACTCGGAGAATGCGCAAACTCCACACAGACAGTGGCCCGAGGCGAGTATCGAAACATTGAGCCACCATGCTGCACAATATTGTTCTCATCTGCAAACTTACTAACTAAAGCTCCTATGTTCACAACCAATTCATTTATATAAATGTCAAAGCAGTGAACCAAGCACGGATCCTTGTGGCACATTGCTGGTCACTGGCTCTGGTCCAAGATGCAACTCTCCCCCACCACCTGACCAAATTAGTAACTTGCCTCTAAATGGATTAATTTAATTCCCTCTGTTATCTGAATTTCTGTCCAGAGATGAATGGATGTAATCTGAGGTATTTTTCAGGGACTACATTGAATCTTTAATTTTTCTTCATCCCTTGCCTTAACAATGTTTCATTCTACCACTCACTGAATTAAGAAAGTATCTCAAACATACAAGTATCTATTGTACAACTCCAGAGTCTTGGCACAGAGTAGTTGCACAGCTGAGATTTTACAATTATACCCTCTGGTTATCCTGCTTTGGTTCCAACAGCTTCCTGCTTTATTCACTTGTTTAAAAACTTGTCACTCTTTCAGTTTATACATAATAAGATCCTTCACCTGTCAGCATCACTCATTTGTTGTAAATCCAGAAGCAATTCTTTGGAGTCTACTTTATACTTTTCAATTGTGTCTAATCTTTTTAGTAAAAGCAAACATCACTGACTAAGTTTCTCCACTTCTGGTCTGGCTGCAGTTTTGTAGGATGCTTGTGGTATTTTTGGATTTGTATCATGCAATTTATCTCTACATTCTCTGCCATTTAATGTGATGAATGTTCTGATGGTTTGTCAACCACTGAAATCACTAGGATCTGTGTTCCTAGTCAACGTGGCACCATTCACTTTTATTGTCATTACGTATTATGCTATTTAATTATCCAATACTCTGCAATTTTATTGCAACTTTGTTGTTTTCACATAACATGGAGGATATGGAGGTAGATATTTCCACTGTATATTGTTGGTTTAAATTTAATCAGAAAATGGTTTAACCTTGGGTTTCATCTTGTTTGAACACAAGGACTTTCAACTTTGTTAGAAAGGGGAGAAACAAGGGGCCATTCCTGTGTGTGATATGTAAAGTTACAATTTCACTTCTCTGTTCCCTAGGCATGGATTGTTCAATTAAATATTGGGCAGAACAGGTACACTCTGACCACAAAGGGCATAAGTTCCACTTTTGAAGGCATAAGGTTCACCTTACCAGAGTCATGCTGAACCAAGAAATGATCTAATGTACGATCACAAACAGTACAACACTCAAATGTGATGACAGCTCGTACCTTGAATGGCTTGATTTTCATGATTGAGTAGATAGTGAGTGCTGGTGTTAAATTGCTTCTGGTGAGCGTCATAACTTTATCCAACATTTAAATCATACCTGTAATTGGATCTTTCTCCTAAAGGACAATAGACTGCTCAAATTACAGAAAACAAACTGACATTTTTATTTGCTTTTTATTCCCTTTTGGAAAGTTGTTTTGAGATGTGAATAGGAGGCCTCGCTGTAGAATTTTGGACTACTGAAAACTGCTGAATTCCAAATGTAATATTTTTAAATTCATCTGATTACTCAAGTGGGTATCCACTGAGTAGCCTGTGTCATGTGAAGCACAAAGGTCACCAGGTTGAATTCACTGGCCTGTGCTGCAATTCCCCTGCTGCCTCTCTGTGTATTATAGCAAGAAGAATAGCCAAAATCCACACTTCAGATGAATACTGGAAATGCAAATAGAGACTTTTTTAGATGGAGTTGGGAATGGTTTAACTCTTAATAACACATAGCCAAATATTGGCTATCAATGCTCATTTGGGGATAATGGTCACTTGGGCGACATGCTGAGTCTCATATGTTAGTTCATGGTAACATGTTGACTTCATGAGGAAAACGGTGTGGAAACAATTAATGAGAGAAATGATAATGTTTGTTGATTATTTTGATAGTCCTTCCAGATTGTGATGTAATTTGTATCTCTTTGCTTTCAAGTCATTTCGCTTTGGCCACATATTTCTTCTGAAAGTTTTCAGAAAGTAAAATGTTTTTATTGTATATTAGGTTGAATCAAAACTTCTTGCACTTTAATGAAGTGTAAGTGGTACAATTGTTTAGCATAGTCATTTTAGTTTCGGGAGCCTGGATTTAATTATAGTTCTGTTCTTACTGGCAGTGGTAAGAATCTAATGCAAATGAATTTGAACCAGTTCCTACTGGGCACCACATTAAAACAAAACTGCTTGTATTTCAGCACAGTCTGGCATGCAGACGCAGAACTGGAACAACATCAGACTTCTGGAAAGTCTGTATTTTCATGCTTAAGGGCATAAGGAATAAGAATGGGAGGAGCCAGACAGCCTCTTAAGCCTGTTCTGACATTTAGTATCATAATGGCTGAATGTTTACTTCAAAATCACTTTCTTGCCCTGTTTCCACAACTCTTCTTACCCTTAGTGTTCAAAACGTCTATTGATCTCTGTCTTGTGTATACTCAATGACTGAACATCCACAGGCTGTTGAGATAAAGCATTTCAAAGATTTGTAACTCCTAAGACATTTTTTTGCATGTCAGTGTAATGTCTTATCCTAAGAATATGACCCCTTGTGATAGACATTTCAGCCAGAGGAATTATTACTCAGCATCTACCAAGTCACACTCTCCATGTTTTAATGAGATCACCTATCACCTTTCCTGGCTCCAGAGCATGTAGGTCCACTCTGATTAATCTCCCTTTTGAAATACAGTCCATCTGAAGAACCTTTGTTGCATCTGCAAATCCTCCACCCCAATTCTAAGTAGCACAAAAGAATGTTAAAGTTTTCATAGACCGAAAGGACAATAGACTGCTCACTCATCACACAGACAATTGATAGTGAGGGTAACCTGAAGGTCACCATTGTCTCAGCAAGGGGCAAGGTTGCAGTGACCTCAGCTCAAAAGAATTGAACCCATGCTGTTACATCACAAACTAATGTTGTGGACTAGGCCCAACCCCTCAAAACATTTTTAAGCAGGTAGCCCAGACCACAAATTTGCTATTTGTTTGAGCTAGGTTCGACTGCCAAGTTTTAAACAGACAATTTACTTACAAAATTATGGAATGAAACACTAACAGAAAACCAAACACCAGATAGCTTATTCTATCCAAAACTGACTTAATAATGCTGTTCTGAAAATACTTGTATCGATCCCAATAAACACATCCCTTAGCACAAAGAATAAAAATGAAACAAACTACAGGCTTGAAGTTAAAAATCACACAACAACAGGTTATAGTCCAACAGGTTTAATTGGAAGCACACTAGCTTTCGGAGCAACGCTCCTTCATCAATCACCTGATTGGACTATAACCTGGTGCTGTGTGATTTTTAACTTTGTACACCCCAGTCCAACACCGGCATCTCCGAATCACGACTACAGGTTTGAAGTTAGCGAGAGGTCAGCAGCCTGTTTCACACATCCCCTGATACAACTGAACCAAAAACTCTAATCTAAGTGAAGGCTAGCTACGCATTTCGTTGGCCACTCCCCTTTGATTATACCGTTTTTCTTCAAAAGACCTGAAGCCTTATCTGTTGGGGGTAAACAAAGGGCCCTAATTAAACTTTCAAACCCAGCCTAGTTGGAGCCTGGCCACTTAACTCCTCTCAGGAAGAAAACTCAAGGGCATAGTAATCTTGTAGAAAGAACAAGTATTGTGACACTAGCCAACCAGTCAACTGAGCTAACTAGACCTTAAGGAACACAAAACGATACAGTAATCCACCGGTTTAGTCCCAACTAAGCCAAATATAATTCCAACAAGATTTTCTTAGTGTTGTTCCATACTTGC
The DNA here is from genome assembly GCF_004010195.1 of Chiloscyllium plagiosum. Lineage (NCBI taxonomy): Eukaryota > Metazoa > Chordata > Chondrichthyes > Orectolobiformes > Hemiscylliidae > Chiloscyllium > Chiloscyllium plagiosum. The sequence continues at coordinate 19,004,661 of NC_057720.1, forward strand.
TTTGTAATAAAGACACTATCATACCAGTTACATTCCGAATAGTTTGCTATACCTGCATGTTAACTTGTACATAAGTCACAGAATGTTAACAGTTCCTTGGTCTAAACCTGTCAAACGTCAGGGTTACTCCTCATTTGGCAACACTGTAAGCCTCCCCTTTTTAATCTAAAGCTGTCTGTACATTCTCCAATTAGCTACAGCTGTACCACTTTTCCAGGAAAATGTTTATCCCTCACTGCACATTTTTTTGAGAATATTAATTATTCATTTAAATGCCTTCTATTGCTTCTCTACCGTAATAGCTTAAAATCTACTCTTTCAATCTACCTCAGCCAGTTTGCTCCTCATACCTTTGCAATTGGCTTTGCTAACATTTCAGAGCATTGTTTTGGACTTAACCACATTACTCTCAACCTTACTATGAAATTTTGAACTTAGGTATATGGCTGTGACAGAGTAGAAAGAACATTGTGTGATCAACTGGGCTGCACATGTTTGCAAGGAGAATGTAAAATTCCAACATAGGACTCAATATTTCTTTGTTCAGTTTGTCTTCAGTTATATTTTGGATGCATTACATCTGTAGTTGTATGTATTTCAAGAATATTTAAAATCACCCTCTGTTTATGGGAATTAATTGGTAAGACCATAAGGTATAGGAATAACGTAGCTATTCAGCCCATTAAACCCGCTCCACCATTCAATGAGATCGTGGCTGATCTGATTCTCAACTCCACGTTTTCCTGAATTGGCTGGGGATATGAATAGGAAGGGTTTGGAGGGATATGGGCCGGGTGCTGGCAAGTGGGACTAGATTGGGTTGGGATATCTGGTCGGCATGGATGGGTTGGACTGAAGGGCCTGTTTCCATGCTGTACATCTCTATGACCTCTCCTGATTTTTAAAAAATTTATTATATTGAATAATTATTAAATATAATTGCTGCAGTGAGTACCTCACCTCCTAGCTCCCCAAGGTCTGTCCACTATCTTCAAGCTACAAGTCAGGAATACTCCGAACTTGCCTGGATGAGTGTAGCTCCAACAACACTCAAGAAGCTTGATATCATCCAAGACAAAGCACACATTGGCACCTCATCCACAAACACCTATTCCCTCCAACACTAATGGTCAGTAGCATCAGTGTGTACTGTCGATGCACTGAGGAAATTCACCATTGATCCTTTAGACAGCACCTTCCGAACCCATGACCACTTCCATCTAGGAAAGAGCAGCACATACATGGAAGATACACAGGTAAGTTCCTTTCCAAGCCACTCACTATTCTGACTTGGAAATAGATTAGTGTTCCTTCATTGTCAGGGGGTCAAAATTCTGGAATTCCCTCCCTAACAATCTTGTGGGTCTACTTACATCAAAAAGGCAGATCACCACTACCTTCTGAATGGCAACTAAATGGTAATAAATGCTGGCCCAGATAGTGACACCCATGTCCCATAATTGAATTAAAAATAAGACAATTAACAGCTCCTATTTTCTTTTGAGCTTTGGTTTTCTCCACTGTCTGATCTTGATAGTGCTGTAAATTGTTTAACTAGCTATTTTCAGTAATTGACAAATGTCTATTTTAACAATTGTTTCACTTTGCTCATGAAATTGTAAAAATGGAGTGGTGGTACTCTATTGATACCAATTAAAATCTGCGTTTGTCATTCAAAATGGAAGGCATTACACAAATTGATTCAATTTTGAAACTACTGTAGAATAACCTTAAATTTTCAAGTCCTTGGATGCTTGCATTTTACTGAAACAACAACCAGTACAAAATTCAGTTTTGCTGTGTAGCAGGATGCTTCTACTTTCCACTAGGTGGCCACCTTGTTTGCCTATTGAAGATGTAATCCTTACATAATATACGAACAGAGCTTGTAACTTAATGCTGTAGTTACTAGTGTGAACCTGATTGGTGTTTTATTTTCAGCCTATTTAAGACAGTGAGGGAATTAGGGGTTATTTATGAGAAGGTGAGATTCGAAGCAGAAATTTCTAGCGTCTGTAGAATTAATCTTCAATAAATCAATGCAATTGCAAATCACCTGTCGCGGAGTACTTCCATTTTAGGGTTCATGTTACTTTGAAAGCATAATTTTAAATGTAAATTCTACTATCTCAATAATCTGTTAAGTATTTGTTCATGTAAACAGCAAATAGTAAACATTACAAAGACTCTGCATTAAGTGGATTTTCTGGTGTATTGAAAATGTTAATACATCTTCGATACAATTCTTCAGGCACTAATGTTAAGTGCTGGTAAATCTTTAATTAGCTATTCTTGTGGCAGTTTAAATGGACAACGTCAAGAAACTACTCAAATGAAATAGGATATCACATCCAAGCTCAATCTGTTCATAACAGGAGAGACCAGATAGTAATCAATATTGGGAACATAATTTTGTGTCTGTCTCTCCCAAATCCTCATCCTCATCTCCAGTACGCAGTCCAGTTGCCATTTTAACTTCCCTTCTGTTTCAACCCTGACCCTGCCTTTGCTCTTCTACACTGCTTCATCTTGGTTTCACATACCAATGACAGTCTCACATCTAACTTCTGACACCTAACTTTTGGCTAAACGCCCTCTCTTCTATCGTCTCTGAATTGAACATTGACTTTAGAAACTTATGATGCTGAGGTGCCAGTGTTGGACTGGGGTGAACAAAATTAAAAATCACACAACACCACGTTTTAGTCCCACATGTTTATTTGGAAATACAAGCTTTCAGAGCGCTGCACCTCCATCAGGTAGCTAGTGGTGCAGGATCACAAGACACAGAATTTATAGCAATGATCAACGTGTCATAAAACTGATGCGACATATTGAACAAACTTAGATTGCTGTTAAGTCTTTTATCGCTTGGAATAGATTGCATGTTTTGGTTTGTTAATATATAAATCCCAGAACTTCTTTCACGTCACAACCCTGAGACAGATAACTTAAGATTTTATCAGTATCTAAAAAAGTGACATCTCAGCTCAGACAAAGCATTAAAGGTGTGAGGTTCGAGTCTGTCTGTATTCCAAACTGGAGTCAGACTAGTTCTATTTCCAAAGTAGGAATTTCTGAAATATCACATGGACGGTCTACAGATTAATCCAAAAGCATGCTCAAAGTAGAATGTATCTGCAAATTCAGCCCCCTTGATCTATTAGTGTGTGGGAGAGTGTGTGTGCGAGTGTGTGTGCGCCTGTTTGATAGAGCGTGTGCATGAGTGTGATGGAGTTTATGCCTGTGAGAGGGTGTATATGGTGTGGTGGGGTCACCTGTGGTGTGACATGAACCCATGATCCCTGTTGAGGCTGTCCTCATGATTACCGAACTTGGTTATCAGCCTCTGCTTGACAAACTCTGCATTTGTTGCCTATCTTGAAGTTTACCTTGTAGGATGTTCACCCAAACATCCGCGACTGAATGTCCTTGACCACTGAAGTATTCTCTGACTGGGAGGGAACACCCCTGCCTGGTGATTGTTGCTCTGTATCCATTTTATCCATTGTTGTAGTGTCTGCATGGTCTCGCCAATATACCATGCCCTGGGGCATCTTTGTCTCATATGCTGCAGGTAATGTTGGCCGGGTCGCATGAGTATCTGTTGCACACATGGTGGTTGGGGTACCCATGTGTAATGGTATATCCTTGTCGATGATCTGATACGTCTTTGCAGCGGTTACCATGGCAGGGTTGCATGGTGCTGTGGTTGATGTTGTCCTGAAGGTTGGGTATTTTTGTTGTCTTCAAATCCCCTAGAAAATTCTAATCTTCTTTTCTTTCCCTGGTAACTGACCAACACTAAACCAGCCTGTTCAAGAAGTTGGTGTCTGATTGGACCCCAAGATGAGCTTCTAACAACTTCTAACTTTGAATTATTTGATTCACCAAAGCCACCTACTTCTACTTCTGTAACATCAGCTGACTTGAGTCTGCCTCATCCGCTACTGAATCTATTATCCATGTTTCCTCTAGACTTAATTAATCAACAGTCTCCTAAGTGACCTCTTAGTTTCTATCCTGCATTCCCTTGAGCTGATAGCATGAATTTTTAATGTGCTGTAAATTCATCAGCCTGTGCTCACAAGCTCATAGGTCTCTAATGCTATGATGTAAAATTCCATTTACAATTTAAATTGTTTCAAATCCTTTCATTGCCTTGGCACCCTCGATCTCTTCTGTACTATACCCTCCAAGATCTCTGCTCCTTCAAATCTGGTCTCTTATGCATCCCAGAATTTAATTGCTCCACTATTATTGTAATGCCTTCATTTGCCTAGGCCGTAAGCTTGGGAATTTCCTCCTGAAATCTCTCCACCTCTCTTTCATTCCTGTTTATACACTCCATAAAACTTGCCTCCTATGACCAATTGTTTTTATGGTTCTAGTATATCCATATGTGGCATGGAGTCTAATGTTGTTTGATTACATTTGTGAAGTGCTTTGGGACTTTGAACCATGTTTAAAGGTGCTTTTTAACTGTCATAAGCTGCCTGTTTTCCCACTTGGCTGATTTTCAAGAAAAACTGTATGTACAGTTTCTGTGTGTACACGCATGTGCACGTCTGTGTGTCTGTATTGGTGTGTGTGCAAGCAGGTGTCTGTGTGTGCGTGTCAGTGTGCCTGTCTGTGAGTGAGTTTGTTCACCAGTGCCTACAAGTGTCTGTGGATGCTTGCTCGTGCAAGTCCACTGATATGTGGATGTGTGTACATCCCCGTGTGCACGCACATGTATGTGTGCGTGTGCAGGTGTGTGTGTGCCTGCGTGAGTGTATGTACAGGTATGTACACCCATAAACTTTTCCTGTGTGATAGCCATCAGACACCATGTTCCCTGGTTCCAATTTAGATGAATGGTCTAAACTTGAAATGTTAATCTGACATTTTGTTTCAAATCCTGACAGATGTATTGTAAACTTCCAGCATATTTAAAATAATTAAATATCCAACATTCAGTTTCACTTCAGTATTCTTGTCCTCGTCCACTTTGAATATAGTTACCTAAGTTCATCCCAGGGACCACCTGGTTGATCTGTTTCAAAGTCACACTAAATTCTGCATTTACCCACCTTGGAAACCAGAAGGATACTACCAAGTGAGAAACTCTCATTTTAGTGGACATTTGATTTATTGTGCTTCTTTTACCATCTTATATCAAAATTACATAATTGAGGTTTTCCAGAGTGGAAGCTCCACTTCCTTGGAGCAGGAGGAGGCCATTCAGCCCATTGAACCTACTCCAAATTCAAAAAGATCATAGCTAATCTGTTTCTGGCCTTCACTTCACCTTCCTGCCTGCCCATCTGTCACAACACTTAACTTCCTTGTTAATCAGAAATCTGCCTACCTCAGTCTTGGATAGCCAATGGCTCAGCCTTTGCTGTTTTGCATGAGAGAATTCCCAAGGTCATCAACCCTCTGAAAGAAGTCCTTTCACCTCACCAACAAAGGGAGATCCCTTTTATTTTTAAGCTGTGCCTCCTAGTTCTAGAAACTTCCAAGGAGGAACATCCTCTCAGTTTTTATTCTGTTAAACCCCCTTGGAACCTTTTTATATTTCAATGAGGTTAAATCTAATCAACATTTCCTCATATGACAATATGTTTTATTCCAGGAATCAGACACATGGAACCTTTTTTCTGTAATTCTTCCAATTTAAGTACATTCTTCTTGTGAGAAGCAAAGCTCACTCACTTCAATAATTTCAGTCCGAGACAAAAATCTGAAACAGCAGTGTCATTTATTTTACACTTGCAAGTGGGTGTGATGTCACAAGGCAGGGACAAAACACACACCGAATTCGACAAACGCTCGATATTTATATAATTTGAGTCCCTACATATTTTTTCTTATTTCATTGTTTGCACCCACCCACCCACCCCCCCCCCGCTTACGTCACTCATTTCCCTAAAGACTGATCCCACAACTTCTGTTTATCCGGCCTTGTCCATGACAAATGCCTATCTCTGGCTCCCATAAGGTTGTTTGACGTCATCCCATCCTTTGCTTACCATTATCTACTCCCTCCATCTGCGCTGCCCCTCACAGCATCTTATCACTAAGCCCTTTTAATTGGGGTTTGTTCCTGTGTCTATGTACAAGTGGGAAACCTACTGTTTATACAGGCCTCTCTTCACAGCACTTTATCTCGTGCCTGTATTTCTACCATTGTTTTGTAATCACGTCTCAAGCTAACATACCATTTTTAATGGATTATATATTTCCTCATTCTTGCTAATTCAGCTCTCGGGCCGAAACAATCCCAAACTAATGTGAATTCATTTACTCTGTATCAGAACTTATAATTGCAGAAATAATATTAATTCACCTATATCCCACATTCTTAAGTAAGGAGACCAAACTACACATACTGTGTTCAGCCTGTGCAGCTACTTGTATTTTCTATTTTTCTGTTCTTTAAAGGTCAACATTCCATTTGCTTTCCAATTACTTACTGGACCTGCATGTAAGCTTTTTGTGCATTTTGTACTAGGACACTGTGATCCCACTGCACTGCAGAATTCTGCAGTTTCTTTCCAGTTAAATAATATTGTTTTAATTCTTCGTGTGATTTTCTCTTTGTGGATGCTGAGTGTACATGTAGAGAGTTGTGTACACATGCAGTACAGAGTACCAAGAGTTATAGGGCAATTTGATGGTTTAAAATACAATCACTTTTACCTGGCATATTTCAATTGAGAATCAACTGTAGCCAACTGTACGATGCACGTAAGAATTACTAATTTCATGAACCTGTTAACATCATTATGATAGTATTGAGAGCAGAATAGATTAGGCCCACTTTGAGATTTTTTTTGCTCAAAATTGTGGAGGAACTTTTTTGACAATAAAAACAAACACAGTGCATCCCTCTCACCACCTCCATTTTCACAAATCTACTCACTTGAAAACTTGGTGATAGACTCCCTGTTATTTGAGTAAGTCCAAGCAGTAAATGTCTTCATTGGTCATGATCAATTGCACAGAAGTCAAAAAGTATGATCCAAGATTGGGTGGTCATCTGCAAAACTGGTTGTTCAAGTTGACATTGTTGGAGCTCGGGGAAACTTCTGTGGCTGCATGTCTCTGGTCTTCCACCGGTCACATTTGAATGATGTGAGTTCAGTGTAGGTAGTTCTCAAAGCATGTTGAATTTAAAACCAAATGTGTAACAATGGAATCATGAGTTTTTCAGTTGTCTTCTGTGTACTTGCACTGTGGAAAAACAGCATTGCAGTATTCAGAAAATGCTGCTGAAGTACCACATAAGTAACAGGATCAGCCTCTCTGATTTTTGCCAATTGAGGTTTATGCATTAATAATAATGACTTCAGTGAGGAATCAAATACATTAAATGTTAAGCATGTGAATAAATTAAAAGGTGAAATACAAAGTACTGTACTTCAGGAGTATTAATGAACAAGAACAAAACGTACATTGCAGAAGAGAAATTGCAAACAATTCAAAATCGGGGCCATATGTTTTAATTCAAAATTTGCCTGTTATATTCAATATTGCTGCACTATCCTTTTAGCATTATAAATACATAAAATTAAAAAATACCATTCAAAATTTCATTTATAAGAGTAAATGTTTCTTATCCTAAAACAACATGTAACCCTTGCTTGTTTTCAGAAGCTAGATATGTTCTAATATGCTTAGTAATCTTAGATGTTAGGTTTATAAAACAAAATACTGTAAACACAGTGAGTAGAGGCTTCTTTTCAAATATTGGAAACAGCCTTTGACGGAAGTATGCTTTCATTTTGTTTTTATTATAAACAATAAGTACTAGCCACTCCAAAACAAGGAAATCATGTAGATTCCAGTATCTGCAGTAATTTGCTCCTAAAAGTTGTGGATTGTTAGTTGCTATTCTAGTGTTAGTAAAACTATTTGTGACCAATTCCTGTGAGACAAACTGAAAATGACGAAGCCTGCATCAAAATAATTGTATTCATTTTAAATATTAAAACAATAATTAATAGGTTTTCTCTACAATTTTCCACAACAGGGAGACAAGATTCCCATCTAGTAAAATACTGATGTTGCTGCCTGGGATTTTTTAAAGCAACTTTACGCGAAGGAGAGATAGTGTTTTGCACATAGAGCTTGTGGAGAGGCCAACACTGAACGGCTCTGCAGAGATTTTTTTAAAATCTGGATTTCAGATGTTCTTTTGTTTTGTTTCAGCTAAGTGTTTCATATTTTAAAGTTTTTTTTGTTTTTATCGTTTGTATGATTGAGATTGAAATCTGTGGGTAAGGAAGGGTACTAGTTTATTTTATACATAAGGTGAGAGTGAGAGCTTTTTAGGCTTAATGTCACTGAGGCCATTCAAGAGACAGTGTGAACTCTGGTAGATTGAGAACAGTGATTTCACAACAAGATCAGTCAGTTAGATGGGTGACTGTCAGGAAAGGTAAGGTGGTTTAGAAGTCCTTTGTGGCTATTCTCTCTCCAAACAGATAATGGTATGAGTACTGTTGAAGGGGATAGGCGCTCAGATTAAAATAGAAGCAGCAGTCAGATCTTGAGCACTAAGAAAGAATATTATGTTCAGTGGTGTTTGTCAATTGTTATGGGGGACACTCTTGTTGGGGCACAGAAAGGAAATTCTGTGGCACTGAGCATAAATCTACGATAGTATGTTGCTTTTCTGGTGCCGTGGTTAATGACATCTCAAACCAGTTGAAGCATATTGTCAAATGGGAGGGTGAAAAGCCAGAAGTTATTGTACATATTGGTAGGGTGACATAGTTAAGGAAAGGGTTAAGGCTTTTATAGAGTAAATATTAGTGTTTCAACAGAAGGTTTAAAAACAGGTTTAAAAACAGAACCTCAGAAGTAGTAATCTCTGGTTTACTCTTGGTGCTACGTTCTAATGTGGGAAGGAATAAAAGGATAGAGCAGATAAATCAGCAGCAGAACAGGTGGTGCAATATGCAGGGATTCAGATTCTTGGATCATTGGGATCTCTTCTGGGGGAGTAAAGACCTGTTCAAAATGGATGGGTTTGACCTGAACCAGAAAAGGGCCAAGGTTCTAGTAGGGAGATTTGCTACTTTTATTTCAGGAGTCTGCGAACCATTTTTACAGGGGTGGAAGGGTGCGCTCCTAAGTAGCAGTGAAAATAGAAAGATAGGTGGGTACGGTTCTGAATCAGAAAAGGGGTATTATAAGTAAGGCTGATGAACTCAGGGCATGTATCGGAAGATGGGACTGTGACATCATAGCTATTATTGAAACTTAGCTGGGAAGGACAGGACTGGCAGCTCAATATTCTGTGGTTTTGATATGATGGGAAGGATAGAATGGGAGGACAGGGAGTGGTGTTTTTAGTTAAGGAAAACATCACAACTGTAATTAATTTAAAATCTCACAACCACCAGGTTATAGTCCAAAAGGTTTATTTGGAAGCATAAGCTTTCAGAGGGCTGCTCCTTCAGGTGGTTGTGATGAACAACCTGATGAAGGAGTGGCACTCTGAAAGTAAGTGCTTCCAAATGAACCTGTTGGATGATAACCTGGTGTTGTGTGATTTTTAACTTTGTCCACTCTAGTCCAATACTGGCAACTCCAAGTCATGGTTACTGTAATTAGGATATTTCTGAGAGATTGTCCAGTGACAATATATGGGTTGAAATTAGAAATAAGAAAGACATGATCACCTTGATGAGATTGTATTCTAAACCCTACAGTAGTCAGACATTAAGGAGCAAATATGTTGACAGATGTCAGATATAAGTACAAATGATAGGGTTATAATAATATAATAAAATTTTCTTTATCAATGTGTAAATGTTCCTACCAGAGAAGGAACAAACTTGACTTTCTGGGAATAAGGAGGAGAAAGTGAGGACTGCAGATGCTGGAGATCAGAGCTGAAAATGTGTTGCTGGAAAACGCAGCAGGTCAGGCAGCATCCAAGGAACAGGAGAATCGACGTTTCGGGCATAAGCCCTTCTTCAGGAATGAGGAAAGTGTGTCCAGCAGGCTAAGATAAAAGGTAGGGAGGAGGGACTTAGGGGAGGGGCGTTGGAAATGCGATAGGTGGAAGGAGGTCAAGGTGAGGGTGATAGGCCAGAGTGGGGTGGGGGCGGAGAGGTCAGGAAGAAGATTGCAGGTTAGGAAGGCAGTGCTGAGTTTGAGGGATTTGACTGAGACAAGGTGGGGGGAGGGGAAATGAGGAAACTGGAGAAATCTGAGTCAGAATAAGGCAAGGCAAGTGACCTAAGTGTTAGTAGGGGAACACTTTGGGACTAGTGATCATAATTCTACTAGTTTTAAAATAGTTATGGAAAAGAATAAGGTTTTCATAAAGAAAATTAAAAGTTAAACTGGAGTAAGGCAAATTTCAATGTATGAGACAAGAACTTTCAAAAGTTGTTTGGAGTAGACTGCTTGCAAGTAAAGCAATGAATGACGAGAGTTCAGAGGTATTATCTTTCTATCAGAGTGAAGGGTAAGTGTAAAGAACAATGGATGAATAAAGATTTTCATGTTCTCGTCAAGATTTTAAAAAATTAGAGAAAGACATCTGGGAACCAATGAATCTCTTGAAGAGCATAAAGAGTGTAGGAGAATTCCTAAGAAGAAAATCAGGAAGGCAAAGAGGGGATATGAAAGAGCCTTGGTAGATAAGAAAAGTCCAAAGAGATTTTACAAGTAGATTACAAGTAGAAAGACAGTATGGCCCCTTAAAGGTCAATAAGGTTGCCTTTGTGTTGAACCTCAGGAGATGAGAGAGAAATGAATATTTTGCATCAGTTTTTACTGTGGAGGAAGAAATGGAGGCCAGAGAACTCAGGGAAATAATGATGTTTTGAAAACAGTTCACATTACAGAAGAGGAAATTCAGGAGGCCTTAGAAAACATAAAGGTGGATAAATCTCTGGGACCTGGTCATGTCTATCCTAGGGTGTTGGGGGAATTTAGGGAGGCAACTACAGGGTCCTTAGCAGAAATATTTGTATCATCTATAACTACAAGCGAACTGCCGGATGACTAGAGGTTGACTAATGTTGTGCCTTTTTTAAATAAAGGCTGTAAGGTGATACCTGGGAACTATAGACCTATGTCTAAAATCGGTGGTGGGCAAACTGTTGGAAGTGATCCTGAAAGGTAGGATTTTCCTGCATTTGGAGAGGCAAGAAATTATTAGGGATAGTCAGCATGGATTTGTGCAAGGGAAATCGTATCTCCAAACTTGATTGAGTTTTTTGAGGAAGTAGCCAATAAGATTGAGGACAGAGCAGTAGATGTTGTTTACTTGGAATTTAGTAAAGACATTGACAAGGTAGACTAATTACTGAAGTTAGATCACATGGGATTCAGGGTGACCTTGCCAATTAGATACAAAATTAGCTTGACAGTACGAGTCAGAGGATGTAGTGGACAGGTTTTGTTTGGACTGGAGCCCTGTGACCAGCAGTGCTCCACAGGGATCAGTACTAGGTCCACTAATGTTCATAATTTGTATAAACTATTTGGATGAGAAAATAGGGGACGTGGTTAGTAAATTTGCAGATAACCTTCTTCACTGTCCACTATACCAATTTTGATGTTATCTAAGATAACAGAGATCTTGATCAGTTAGGTCAACGGGCTGAGAAGTGGCAGATGAAGCTTAATCTGGATAAATGTGAGGTATTGCGTTTTGGTACAACAAACAAGGGCAGAACTTGATGAAGTGCTTATGCCCGAAATGTTGATGCTGCCTGACCTGCTATGCTTTTTAAGCACCCCACTTTTGACTAGGACTTATACAATTAATGGTGGGGCCAAGAGTAGTGTTGTAGAACAGAGAAGCCTCGGAGTTCAGGTACATAAGTCTTTGAAGTTTGCATCATTGGTACTCAGTGTGGTTAAGAAGGCATTCCACGTGCTTACTTTCATTGCTCGGACCTTTGAGTAGGAATTGGGACGTCATGTTGAGGTTGTACAGGATGTTGGTGAGACCTCTTCTGGAGTACTGTATGCAGTTCTCATCCTGCTGTAGGAAGGATCTTAGTAAGCTGGAGAGGGTTCAGAAAAGATTTACCAGGATTTACCTGGGAATGGAGGGTTTGAGTTATAAAAATAGGGCTTTCACTAGAATGTAGGAGATTGAGGGGAGACCATAAAGAAGTTTATAAAATCATGAGGGGCATAGATGAATAACAAAAGGTCTTTTCCTCAAGGTAGGGGAATTCAAAACTTGGGGGCACATTTTTAAGGTGAGAGGAGAAAGATTTAAAAAGGACATGAGGGGCAACTTTTTTCCACAGACAGTGGTTAGTGTGTGGAATGAACTGACAGAGGAAGTGATAGACAGAACATTTTAAAAGAAATTTGGATAAGCACATAAATAGGAAAGGTTTGGAGGGATATGGACCAACTACAGGCACATAGGGCTAATTTAGATTGGGAACATGGTTGGCATGGTCTAGTTGGATTAAAAGATCAGTTTCCATGCTGTATGTAACTTCTCCTTTCATGTTGAATATGAAGATTTGTAACATTGTAATCAAATAACCTCGTTACCCATGGAAATCATGATCAACTTAAGATGAAAGTACTTTAGTAAAGAACACATCTCACTCTATACCTGCTCCCAATCCCTGCTTGACTTTAAGTCAAAAGGACTGAATATCTGGAAGAAGGTAACACATAACAAACTTTTTAATTTTACTTAAGCTTGCTAATTGAGAACACGCAGCCAAAACAACAAAGTTTGGGATCACTGCAGGTTAGGCAGCATCCATGGAGAGGCAGCAAGCTAACGTTTTGCGCCTAGATGACTCTGGATCAGAGCTGACCCCTCTCACAACCCCCTTTTTTCTGGGACACAGGACTGTTAAGGTGTCGCTTCGATCTCTCGCCAAGACCTTGTGTTCATTTTGCCTCCAATTTCCATCCCTCTATAATTTTCACCATCGTCCATTTCGGGCAGTTTCCTTCCTTTCCTTGATCTCAGTCTCCATTCCCGGGAATAAACTATCCCCTAAAACTACCCTGATGCAGGTGTTGGACTGGGGTGTACAAAGTTAAAAATCACACAGCATCAGGTTGTAGTCCAACAGGTTTATTTGGAAGCACTAGCTTTCGAAGCGCTGCTCCTTCATCAGGTGGTTCTGGATATGCCGATGTAATGTAGAGTGGTTTTAAAATAAATAACCTGTATTAATCTTCAAAGCAATCTGTTTCAGTGTTATTGCATTTATGATGTTTTGGATGTAATCCCAAGAGGGTTACAACATATAGAAATGGTTTCGCTTGTGCAATTGTCCCTCTCTTGTGGAGTGAGGTAACTGCTATCTGTGTGCAATCACACATATGGCGCCAGGTTTTCCACCTACCCAGTATTTATCATTTTTGAATCGGCTTATTACTCCTCCGTATGATTTTACTCTATCAAACTATCCAGGGCTTAATCGTTGCATTTAATTTCTCCAGTCCCGCACCTAATCACATACGTTTCTCTTTGTTCATTCCCTCTTACCTTTTCCTTTTAATTAAATAGCTAGAACATTAGGATTTTTTCGCTGTTCTGATGAAAGGTCATCATTCTCTTTTCGTTCTCCACTGATGCTGCCTGGCCTCCTGAGCACTTTTGCAGTTAATCGCGAACCTGTTTTGAAACAACAGTGAGGGGATAAGTAGTGACAGGTCTGCAACGTATTTTGTTGCATTATGCCGTCTTGTACAACACGGCAATCTGCGTAAGAACAAAGACTCATTTAACATAACGTGCTCCTGCAAATTAAAGAAAACTGGCGCTTTTCTTTCATGCAGAGCTGGGCGAAAAATGCAAAGAGACTGGGGTTTTTTGTTTTGTGTGTGTGATTGCAACAGCCAACCCCCCCCCATCCCTGCCCTGCCCGTCTGAATCACTGTGTGCAGAGTAAATGAGCGTTGGTAACCCAGCCCTGGGTGTGAATCAGTCAGTGCCTCCTGCGGCTCAGTTGGGGAGGGATCGATCGCGGGCGAGCGTCTCCGTCTCCAACCTGAGTCCTCCAGCATCCCGGCTTCCACCGCGTTCTCCTGGAGAGAAGGACGAGGAGCGAGGAGACAGTTGCCGCTGAAGCTGAAGGGGGCGGCTTTGAAAAAGAACAACACACTCACACACAGACTTAGGGAGGGAAAGCGAGACGAAGTCGGGATAAAAGGAACGAGCCGGCAACCATGCATTGGGGGACGGAGCTCTGGGTAAGTGAGGAATTTTATTTTCTCTCTCTTTTGTTTGTGATGATGTTGATTGTTTTTTTTTGTTGTCACGCGAGGGGGTGACGGTTGGCGGGGGCTGGACGATGGCCGGCTTCCCCCCCCTCACGTCAGGATCCACACCGAGCCGACAGCCCCGGGATTCCGGGGAAGCCTACGCCGCCCCCCCCCCCGAAGTTTGATTTTTTTTTCTCTCCAAACCGCTCCGGTTGGCGAGGGGAGGGGAGGGTGGGGTGTTGGGGAAGGTGCATTTGTTGTGTGTGTGTTTCCTTCTCGGGCAGCTCGGTCCTGTGCCATTTTATTATTGTAAAGCGCCGCTCACACCTGCGAGGAAAGTTGGGCAGTCTTTTTATTGTCTGTCTGTCTGTCTCTCTCTCTTCACCCTCTCGCCACCTCCACAACAGGGGATCTCCTCGATCATTTTGTGGTAGTTTTTGTTTAAGGCGGTGGATTCGGTTAGCAGCCAGTCCTCTTTTTTTAAAAAAAATAATTATTGTGTCGGGTGTTTGTTACTGGCAGGAGGAGCCCTCCTTTGCTGTTGGAACAATGCACTCGGTACGTGGCTCTGGGAGAGGGAGAGATCTGCGTGTCTGTCAGCTCTCCCCTCTCTCTGTGGGTGTGTGTGTTTCTCTCTCTCTCTCTCATCATCGAATGTAATTTGGAGATTTGAGTGAGTGACAGAAAGATCCAGACCAGTTTGAGGGATTTCTGTCACTGCTATTCTCCTTTTCCCACCCCGCCCTCCCCCCTCAGCAGTACATGTTTGTGGAAAGACTCCATAACGCGCTCACAAAGCAATACCTGTACGTTTTACCTGCACGGCACGTCTTTTTAATGGATTCCCTTGAACTCCATTTGATTTGCAGCTTCCAAAACGGTCACTTGTTCGATCAGGTTATGTGTGTTGTGTTATATTCGTATAAATAAACACTGAAATGGCAGAGCCACTTGATATTTATATATCCCACGACTTTTCTCTCAGCAAGTGTCTTAATTGTGAAAATTTTGCATCGTACCTCTCAACCGTGTTGTTACGAGCGACTGTCTATTTTCTCTATTGGCCGTAACGTAGGGACTGTGGCCGTTTAACTACTTTTCATAAGTTCTAGTACAGCAAATGAACAAATCACTTGTGCTTCCTGACATAAGCTCAAAATATTTATTTCTCTTGATTTTCATTGTAAACCTGATATAGTGGATGTTGACAAACCCGCTAATTTTAAAATGTCTGCCCCTCCACGTCCTCAAAATATTCTACACTTTGGAAGCCAGAACGATTTCAGGAAGTTGGTACAGGGTGTTTAAAATGCAGTTTAAAGTGTCGAAGCACGGTATGTCCGAATAGGGAAGAAACCTGCGTAAGGGAACTGAGACCCCATTATTCTAAGTGAAAGAGGTGAACATTTCATTTGCTTTCTTCGGACGTGCCGTACATTAATGTAGAATAGGCACTGCATCCGAGAGAACATAAGTACTAAAGGAAATATGGTTGAACGTATCTAAATTGCTCCGGGAAGGAGACCCATAAACTAAAACAAACAATCTATGTTGATATTGAAGATAAATTAGAATATAGACTGAAGGATTGCCCAATTCGAAAAGTGTTAAATAAGTTAAAAACAGCATTCAACGACTGATTTAATTTTTTTGGATAAGCTTGAGTTGATGAGCAGAATTTGAATTCTATGTATAAATATAAATGCTGATGAATATTTCTAATCTAACTGGTTTGTATTGCATTAACATTCCAAAGAATAGACATAGCAGACTTGAAATGTGAGTACTTTGTTCTCAGACCATTGCTGCCAGATGTGCTGAATTTCTTTAGTATTTTGTTTATTTTATATCTCCAGCATTCGTTGTACTTTGCTTTTATCTTACTTTAATCTTGTTTCATATTTAAGGTGAATTTACTAAGACTATAATTAAAAATTAAAATCAAGCCTAGAGAGAAAATGATTTACTTTCACTTTGTAGTGAATCGTGATTTAATCTGTGCAGTTAAGCTGCAGTTTACGTGTTACATCTTTTTCTTTTAACACATCAGTCTATTTGCAGCAGTGGAATCTACCTGATTGATCAGGAATGGACATGTCATGTGAGATGTACATCAAAAGTAGAACAAAACTAATCTGGGCATTGATTCTCCACCAGTCTGCCCTCAATTATCAATAAGGTGTCTTGACAGCATTACTAAATGGCACCTTGTGCTATTCGCATTCTGCCAGAATTATCTGGCCTCTGACTTCATTATAATCTTGTTTCAGACATGGACAAAAGAGTTGAATTTGAGAAATGTACTCCCTACTGAACAACACTATAGTATACCTTCAACATCTGGACGCAGTGGTTCAAGAAGTTGGTCACTACCATCTTTCTGATGGCAATTGGGGTTTGCCTTTGCTGCCCTTATCAGTGATGCCCTAACCCCTCAAATGAATTTTAAAGCATTTAGCACTGGTTGTGTAGGTAAGCAGAGTTCACATTTTGGCAGCACATAAGACACCCCATTAAGTATAGTGTGTGGTGTTAGTTGAGCTCATCTTGGTTCGTTGTGCAGACTTTACAATTGATTATTAGCAGTGGGTGGGGAAGTAAAAAATGGATAGGAGTTCCTGGTCATTTTTGTTTTGTATGAGACATCCTGCTTGAGATTTGTTTGTTAGATTTTTTAAAATCAATTTATGTATTTATAAACTTAGGATTTCTGGCCCAGAGGTAGGGATACAACTACTGTACCACAAGAGCCCTTGTCATAAACCAATAAACCCACCATTCTCCCACTCTGGACTATCAGGATTCAAACCCTGGTCTCCAGAACATTACCTAATTCCATGGATTAATAGTCAAGGGATAATACCATGAGGCCATCTCCTCACAATCTGCTCCACAACTTGGAAACTAAGTCTCCAGGCTGAAAGGTAGGAATGTTACCACTATGCCACAAGAGCCTTGCTCCAGATTTTTATCTATTGTTTTCTTTTCATATCTCAAAGTGCTCGTACGCAACTTTTTTTTGTCCCCACCACCAAATCAACTGTGGTCCTATTATCCACCATTCCTAAATCATCCATGTTTCCAGTTACTCAATTTATGTGCCAAACTCAAAAATATGCTTTTTAAAATCACAAACCAAGCAATCCACCATTCTGATGTTTGTCAGAAATTAAATCTGGGTCCCCAGGACATTACCTCAGCATCTGGATTAATTGTCTATGGTAGTGCCACTAAGCCATCTCCTTGCTGTATAGACTTGCACAGCCTTAACAAAATGAGGTTTTTGAGGACAGTACAAATGTTAGGGGAGGTGAGGGCAGTTAGGATATTAGCAGGAGATTGATTTTTATGTAATTTTCCAATTCATTTTCAGAAAACTTAATTTTGTTTCTGGATTTAGATTTTGATAGTAAATTACAGCCTCAATAGTTGCTATTAAAGTATGTGGGAGAGAAACCTGAAATATCCAAATAGATGGACCACGATTAATTAAATTATAGTTAGGTTTTAAGTCAAACATTTGTGGAATCTTTAAGGGAAAATGTTAACTTTCTGTACATTATTTTTAATATGAGGGTGAACACCATAGTATTTATAGAATTATAGAATGTACCATCACAAAAAAGGAGAGCATTTTACCATCAATTCCATTGCAGCTTTTGGGGGAAAGCTGACTGGTCTAATTAGTAGCTTTGCAGATGATACAAAGATTGGTGGAGTTATAGATAGTGGAGGATTGTCAGAGGATACAGCAGGGTATAGAGCCGTTAGAGACATGGGCAGAAAATGTTAAATGAAGTTTAATCCAGACAAATGTGAACTGATGCATTTTGGAAAGTCAAGTACAGCTGGAAATTATACAGTGATTGGCAGAACTCTTAGGACTATTGCTATGCAGAAGGATGTGGGTGTGCAGATGCACAGATCACTGAAGGTGATAGTGCAGGTAGATAAGGTGTAACAAAAAAGGCTTATGGCATGTTTGTCTTCATTGGAAGGGCATTGAGTATGAGTGTAGACAAGTTATGCTGCAGCTTTATAGAACTTCAGTTAGGCCACACTACCAGAAGGACTATTGCATATACATCTGGTCACCACACTACCAGAAGGATGTGGATACTTTGGAGAGGATACAGAAAAGGTTTACCAGGATTGCCTGGTATGGGGACTTTTTTTATGAAGAAAGGTTGGATAGACTGGATATGTTTTCCCTGGAATGCATGAGGTTGAGAGGAGACCTGATAGAAGTTTATAAGATTGTGAATTGCATGGATAGAGTGGAAAGTATGGGGCTTTTTCCTGAGGTGGAAGGGTCAGTTACTAGGGGACATAGGTGCAAGGTAGGAGGTGGTGGTGGTGGGGTGGGGAGGGGGCGGTGGTGATGGTGGTGGTTGATTGGTTTAAAATGGATGGCAAGTTTTTCATAAAAAGAGTTGAGTGTCTAGATGCTGCTGCCAGAGGTGGTGGTAGGAGATTCAAAAGCAGCATTCAAAAAGCACCTGGACGAATACATGAATAGGAAGGGAGAAGAGGGATCCTGTAAGTGAAGACAGACAGTTTTAATATGGAAGGGCAAAATGCATCAGTGCAGGCTTGGAGGGCCAAAGAGTGTACCCCTCCTAAATTGAATGTTTGTGTGTATATATCCCTGACTTGATTCTCAAGCTAATCTGTATTAGCTGATTTCTTTTGGGACGGCTGCAGACTACTCCAGTTGGGTTCAATCCAAAGACCTGAGCATTGGTGTGAAAAATAGCTAGCTTCTAGTTCTTTAGCTTAATGACCACTAGTGAATGCAAAACCCATGTGCACTTTCCAATCATAATACAAATATTCTGTCAGCTCTTGGTGTTTAGTATTGTGCATGAGAAGTGGCCTATTGGGTGAGGTACAGGATAGCTACTGGCATAAATTCATTCCAGTAAGGGACAGAACATTTCAGAAGAACAAGTATGAAAGTGGAGTGGGCAAAAATGTTGCCTTCACAAAAGTTGTACAGTAGGTTTTTTTTTTGAACAGCCGTGCATTAGTGATTGTTTAATTGCAGTGTTTTTACTGTTTGGTAATATAAATATTTTTAATCAACCTATTCAGACAGGTTATAGTATATCTCTAAAGCAGATGGAGCTTGAAACCAGGCCTCTGGCTCAGGCAGAGACACTATCATTGCGCCATTAAAACTCCCGTGTTTGTTTAATAGAAGCTTGGCTTAATTGGCCACTCTTGTTTCTGTGGCTGTTGTTTCTGCAATTTAAGATTGGAACTCGGCTGACACTTCTCGGTAGTACTGATTCTGTGCAGCATAATTGGAGAGAGCCTTAGATTGTGGCTTAAAGTAAGGGCCTGTCAGTTATGTTCTTATATAAAGTTACCACAGCATTCAAAACAGAGTAATGAATTCTCCTCATGTTTTTCCTTCAACCAATAGTGGACTTATATTCATTTTTCTAATTGTTGTGTGTGTACTGATTCCTCTTTGTGAATGTTTTTAGGTTGTGGTCATTTTCCTAATACTTTTAAACTTTGTTAGCATTTAAATATTGCAAAATCATATTCAACTTCCTCGCATCTAGTTGTACTGCTCTTGGATATGCAAAGGCTAGAATCAGAGTTCACTAGATGATGAATACAGAGATCTGGTTAATGTTCTGGGGACCTAGGTTCAAATCCTGTCATGGCAGATGGTAGAATTTAAATTCAATAAAAGCCTGGAATTAAGAGCCTAATGATGCTGTTGATTACCTGTCAGAAAAACCCATCTGGGTAACTAATGTTCCTTAGGGAGGGAAACTCACTTGGTCTGGCCCACATGGTACTCCAGACCCACAGCAATAGGGTTGACTCTTAACCGCCCTCTCAGTAATAAATGTTGGTCTAACCATCCATATCCCAGGAATGAATATTTTTAAAAAAATTGGTTTCATAATTAATTTTTTGTAAATTTCCACTTAATATTAGCATATAATTAAATGTTTTCCTCAGCATTTTGGAGATGTGCATTCCTTCTTTAAACAGAGAAGGATTGCAGAATGGAGGTGCTGTGGGGTCTACCTATGAGTCACAAGAAGGTAGTATGCAGATGCAGAAAGTAATTAAGAAGGATGAGAAGAATTTATTATGAGACGAATTGAGCATAGAAATGAAGATATAATTGAAGCATAACATTGGCTATTAGTGATACTATATTTGAATATTGTGTGTAGTATTAAGTTAAAAATCACACAACACCAGGTTATAGTCCAACAGGTTTAATTGGAAGCACTAGCTTTCGGAGCGCCACTCCTTCATCAGGTGGTTGTGATGCAGGAGCGGCGCTCTGAAAGCTAGTGCATCTCCAAATCGTGTGTAGTATTGGTCGTCTTATTTAAGGTAGGATGTAAATGTGTTGGAAACATTTTAGAGGAGGTTTACTAGACAAATATATGCAATGATAAGGTTGTCTTATGTTGAAAAGTTGGAAGACTGGACTGTTTACACTGACAGTTAAAAGAGCAAGGTGTGACTTGATTGAACTGTATAAAATCCTGAATGGTCCTAACAGAGTATATGTGGAAAGAATGTTTCCTCTTTGGCAAGTCCAGAACTAAGAGGCACTTTCTTTTTAAGGAAAATGTAGAGTGCTGATTTCAGGCAGAGATTTAATTTTTTTTTCTTTCTGTGGCTTGTATGACTGTGGAATGTCTGCCTCAGAAGGTGATGGAGGTGACACTTTTTTTTAAAGAGGTAGATAAACAAGGACATCAAAGGTAATTAGGGGTATATGGAAATATAAATACAAAGCACAAAACAGAACAGTCAGATTTTATTGAGTGTAGTAGGCTTGATGGGTTGGATAGCTTACTGTGTTAATTTGTATATTTGATTGTAGATTTTAATCATAAGATACTGTAAGCTTGCATTTTGTAGACTTTGTGATACAGTTTTGATATTACCCGAGAGGTCACAGAATTGCTTTTATGTAAAGGAGCATAAAGGAGCTCTGAGGAACAGGAAAATCGACGTTTCGGGCAAAAGCCCTTCATCAGGAATGGCTGATGAAGGGCTGATGAATTCCTGATAAAGGGTTTTTGCCTGAAACGTCGATTTTCCTGCTCCTCGGATACTGCCTGACCTGCTGTGCTTTTTCAGCACCATTCTAATCTATCCTCTTTATAACCCTACATTGACTTAGTAGTTTTGATTTAAAAGAACATTTCTAGCTGCTGAAGCATAGTTAATGAAATGTCCAATTTTGGTACAGGTGTGCTATTTTTGTATATTGCGTTCCTATTTTACAAATCTAACGCACTGCGTGGAAGTTGTGATTTCAGGATTCTCATTTATTTTTGGATAAAATTAGTATTAATAAGATAGTGGTGATAACTACCTAATTGTAATAACCAGTAACAGTGCGTTTGTTTGAAACATCAGAGACTACAAACCTTTTAAGTAGCTTAATTGTAGTTGCTCGCTTACGTGTGCAATATAATTGCAGGAGAGGCATGTTGAGTCCTTCTGCTATGTGTTTCTTGCATTAGTTTGTAGATGTCCTGAATTTGGAAATGGTACTTCAATAAAACTTTGAGCAATTGGAAATTTAATAACAAACTGCATGTCAACATTGGCTTAAATGAATAGAGGCTATATTACCTGGAATTAAAAGTAGAACAACATCAGTAAACTGCGACGAGTAGTCTAAAATTCACTAACAATTCAATTGTGGTTAAAGTTTGTCTTCAAGCTGCAGTATTTATCCAGTCAAGAATGTTACAAATCAGTTTCTTATATAATAATTTCTTTTCAGCACGTTCAATAATTGGGTATAGTAAACTGTTCACATTTTCCTATTTCAGATGCTTTCAAATCCTTTTAGAAAAGGAAGTTAATGTGAATATCCAAATTTGTTTTGAAGCCTCCACCTCCAAAATTGAATTAGTTCTTTGTATAGCTGTTTCCCAATCTGCTGAAGTACTCATTGCTACATTGGTGCAATAATTCTATTTCTCAGGTTGTCTAAAATAACCTCTGTAAATACGTGGAATTTGAGAGTTGCTTTGTGTTATGGATATGTCCACTGGGAATTGAATTGAGACTGTAATAACCTGTTTCTTTTGAGATCTGTAACTACTGTTGGAATAGAGATGCTCATTGTCCTGTCAGTTAATGCTGGATTCAAAACAAACTGGCAGGGATGAATGGATGGGGTTCCAGTTTACTTTGTACCACATGGCCTCCCTTGACAAAAATTTGAAACCTAAATTTGGTTTAAGTATTTAATAGCCCTAACACTGAAAGCTTTTAGAAGAAGCAACATTAGTATTGCTAAGTGAAACTGCAAAAATACTCTTAAGAATATTCTATCTCTGAAAAGCTGATGGAAGCAGAGTTCCAAAGTCTTTGGAACTCTGCTTCCATCAGCTTTTCAGAGATAGAATATTCTTAAGAGTATTTTTGCAGTTTCACTTAGCAATACTAATCAAAGAGTATTTTTGCAGTTTCACTTAGCAATACTAATCAAACATCTAAGAGTAAAGCGTTTACCTAATCTCTGTTTTGAATATGCATCACTAGTTTTAAACAGAGATACCTATTTCTAGATTCGCTGATTGGAGGAAATATTCTCTTCAAATCTATCCTGTCAAGAATCTTCAAGGGTTTTATGTTTCAATCAAGTCACCTCTTCCTCTTCTAAACTCCTTATAGGCTAGCCTGTCCAAGTTTTCCTCCATAAGGCAACTTGCTCATTTCAGGTATGAGTTACATAAACTTTCTTTGAATTGTCTTCACCACAAGGTGGTGATCAATACTGCACTGTATTCCAGGTGAAATCTAATCAGTGCCTTATGTAACCGAAATATAACTTTTTTTTCCCTAATTTTATATTCAGTTCCTTTCATGATAATAGTGATCTTCTATTAGCTTTCCTAATCATTTGCTGTACCTGTGTACTAATCTTTTTTGTGATTCCTGCACATAGATCCCCAGGTCCCTCTGCATTTCAGAGCTCTGTAATCTCTCTCCCCATTTACGTAATCTTTTTCATTCATTCTACCAAAATGGATAGGTTCACATTTTACCACATATTTCATTGCTACATCTTTGTCCACTCAGATAACCTATCAATATATTTTGTAAACACATTGTATCATCTTCACAACTTGTATCCCTACCTATCTATGTGTCATCAGCAAATTGGTAATCGTACCTTCCCTCACTCCATCCAAAGTAATTTATATAAACTACAAGTATTTGTGGTCTGAGTTTTGATACCGCTCGAGATGTCTTGCCAACTTGAAAAAGACCAATTTATGCTTATTCTCTGCTTCCTCTAAGCCAACCCATTTTCTATCCGTGCCAAATATTGTTACCCCCTACTAGGATTTAAAAAAAATCTGTAATAACCTTTTTGATGTGGCACCTTATCAAATGCCTTCTAGAATTCTAAGTACAATGCATCTGCTGCCTCCCCCTTTATTTACAGCACGTTACCACCTCAAAGAGCTCCAATCATGTCAAAAATGTTTTCCCCTTTCACAGAACCATGTTGACTCTACTCCATTACCTTGGAGTTATTAAATGCTCTTTCATAACTTATATAACAATGATTTCTAACATTTCCCCTATATTTGCTAATGTTAAGCTACCCAGCCTGTAGTTTCCTGCTTTCTCTCCTTAGTGAATGCAACACCTGTATTCAAAATCTTGCAATCTCATAGGACTGTCTCTGAAACAAGTGAGTTTTGGAAAATTGAAACCAAAACATCAACCATCTCTAACTGACCATTTTTTAACACCCGAGGATGTAGTCCATCAAGATTTGGGCTCTTGTAAGCTGCTGTTCCAACAATTTGCTGAGTATCACTTTTCTGGTGATTGGTTTTCCTCAGTTCCTCCCTCCTTCCATTTCCTGATTTATTGCTGCTTCTGGAATATCTGTTGTATCATGTAACCATGGATAATAGTTCCTACCCTTGACATTTTTCTTTAAAATTGTGGAGTCATACAGACAGAAGCCGACCCTTTGGTCAAATTTGACGACACCAATCAAGTTTCCCAAACTTAATTAGCCCACGTGCCTCAATGTGGCTCATATCCCTCTAAACCTCTTACAGCTTTTTCACACAGAGGGTGGTGCTTGCATAGAATGAGCTACCAGCGGAAATGGTGGAGGCTGGTTCAATTACAACATTTTAAAAGGCATCTGGATTGGTATATGAATAGGAAGAGTTCAGAGGCATGTGGCCCAAGTGCTGACAAATTGGGCCTCTTACTGAGATATTTGTATCATCGATAGTCACAGGTGAGGTGCTGGAAAACTGGAGGATGCTGGTGCCACTGTTTAAGAAATGCAGTAAGGACAAGCCAATGAACTATCAGCCAGTGAGCCTGATATCGGTAGAGGGCAAGTTGCTGGAGGGAATCCTGAGGGACAGGATGTAGATGTATTTGGAAAGGCAAGGACTGATTAGGAATAGTCAACATGGCTTTGTGCGTGGGAAATCATGTCTCACAAACTTGATTGCGTTTTTTGAGGAAGTAACAAAGAGGATTGATGAGGGCAGAACGGTGGATGCGATCTATATGGACCAGTAAGGCATTCAACAAGGTTGCCCATGGGAGACTGGTTAGTAAGGTTAGATCTCATGAAATACAGGTAGAACTAGCCATTTGGATACAGAACTGGCTCAAAGGTAGAAGACAGAGGGTTGTTTTTCAGACTCGAGGCCTGTAGCCACAATGTTCGGTGCTGGGCCCTCTACTTTATTTATATAAATGATTTGGATGTGAGCATAAGAGATATAGTTAGTAAGTTTGCAGATGACACCAGAATTGGAGGTGTAGTGGACAGTGAAGAAGTTTACCTCCGATTACAACAGGATCTTGACCAGATGGGCCAATGGGCTGAGAAATGGCAGATGGAGTTTAATTTAGATAAGTGTGACGTGCTGCATTTTGGGAAAGCAAATCTTAGTAAGACTTATACACTTAATGGTAAGGTCCTAGGGATTGTTGCAGAACAAAGAGACCTTGGAGTACAGGTTCATAGCTCCTTGAAAGTGGAGTCGCAGGTAGATAGGATAGTGAAGAATGCATGCTTGGTATGCTTTCCTTCATTGGTCAGATTACTGAGTACAGGAGTTGGGAGGTCACGTTGCAGCTGTACAGGACATTGGTTAGGCCACTGTTGGAATATTACATGCTTGAAGAAGTTTTCCTCCTCTCTCTACAAGAATTTCAGGGAGTCCCTCTCACTGCAACTCCCAGGTCATTTCCTCTGCCCTGAAGCTCTTCAACCATGTCCTGAAACAAACTCGCTACCACAGCCACATTTGCTTCCTCAGTGCCTGCCTCCGTAACCAACTCATCCCACATGGACTCCGGACCACCTTTAAACCAGCAGAGTTTGGAACCGAACAGGATAAACAGTACAGACTACAGATTCAAAAACACCAGCAACAGTTCTCCTTAAAGATCCTCCACTCCACGCTTGCAGCAATGCGCCGGCACCTAACCTCTGTACAGTCAGCCCTACCTCAGCTGAGGGCCACACTCTCTCAGAATTGCATAGGACCCACTCTGTACTACATCCTCAGGAGAATTCATACTCTCAGCAAACAGTATTTCAACTCCATCTCAAACATCAAAAACTGTAAGTACAACAAACTTTTATCTACCCACCTCCATAACCAGTGCTCCTCAAACATTCCAGAAGATTCTGCCGGCCTCTGGAACTGCTCGGATGCCATTAGCCATGTGGCTGGTGCAGCTGCCATCCCCACGCTGATTGATGATGTCACTTCTGCCCCCATCATGGCCACTCCCACAACTACTTCCGCCCCTCTCATGCATCACACGTGACAGCATGTCCACCCCTCACATCATCGCTGATGTCACACGCTCAGTGACTTCCACCACCCCGACTGCTGTGTCTGCCACCACTTCCGCCCCCACCAACGCCACTCACCTGCATTCTGCTGACACGCCCCCCACAGATCATCCTACTGCCATTCTTCCC
>NC_057720.1:19033600-19054684 GCF_004010195.1 Chiloscyllium plagiosum
AACTGACCTATCACCTTCATCCCCTCCCCTACTCACCTATTGTACTCTATGCTACTTTCTCCCCACCCCCACCACCCTCTCACTTATCTCTCCACGCTTCAGGCTCTCTGCCTTTATTCCTGATGAAGGGCTTTTGCCCAAAACTTCAATTTTACTGCTCCTCGGATGCTGCCTGAACTGATGTGCTCTTCCAGCACCACTAATTCAGAATCTGGTTTCCAGCATCTGCAGTCATTGTTTTTACCATATAACACGCAGTTCTGGAAGGATGTTGTGAAACTGGGAAGGGTTCAGAAAAGATTTACAAGGATGTTGCCAGGGTTGGAGCCAAAGGGAGAGGTTGAACAGGCTGGGGCTGTTTTCTCTTGAGCATCGGAGGCTGAAGGGGTGACCTTTATAGAGGTTTATAAAATCACGAGGGGCATGGATAGGATAAATAGACAAAGTCTTTTCCCTTGCGTCGGGGAGTCCAGAACTAGAGGGCATAGGTTTAGGGTGAGAGGGGAAAGATATAAAAGAGACCTAAGGGGTAATTGTTTCACGCAGAGGGTGGTAAGTGTATGGAATGAGCTGCCAGAGGAAGTGGTGGAGGCTAGTACAATTGCAACATTTAAAAGGCATTTAGATGGGTATATGAATAGAAAGGATTTGGAGGGATATGGGCCAGATGCTGGTGGGTGGGACTAGATTGGATCGGGATATCTGGTCGGCATGGACAAGTTGGACCGATGGGTCTGTTTCTGTGCTGTACATCTCTATGACTCTTCGTTTACGATATCTAATACTCCATTCTTGTACCTGTACAAATGTCTTTTATATGTTGTACCTGCATCTACCACACCCTCTGGCAGTTCATTGAATATACAAATCTCCTTCTGTGCTTTTTAAAACAAAAAGTTGTCCTCCAGCTCCCTTTTAAATCTTTCTCCCTCACCTTAAAAATATGCCCTCTAAATTTGAACTAGGGATGGTCTTGTAGACTAGTGGTGCTGGAAAAGCACAGCAGGTCAGGCAGCATCGGAGGAGGAGGAAAATTGACGTTTCGGGCAAAAGCCCTTCAGGGAGCTCTCCACCCTGGAGTCTCCCTGCCTTCAGTCGTCATGAAGGGCTATCACTCCTCTGCTGCCTGACCTGCTGTGCTTTTCCAGCACCACTCTAATCTCGGCTCTGATTTCCAGCATCTGCAGTCCTCACTTTTGCCTAGTGATCTTGTAGATACTTAATAAATCATGAGGGGCATAGATAAGGTGAATAGGTCTTTTCCTTAGGATAGGGGAGTTCAAACCTAAAAACCTTTTAGCCATTCACCTTTTCTACGTCCCTCATGATTTTATAAACTTTTATATACGATCACCCCTCAACCTCCTATGCTCCAGTGAACATGTCTCTGCTATCCAGCCTCTCCTTTATAACTCAAACCCTCCGTTCCTGCCAACATATTGGTAAATCGTTTTCTGAACCCTCTTTAATTTAGTAATATCCTTCCTATTAGCAAGGTGACCAGAACTGTGCACAATACTTCAAAAGTGGCCTCACAAATATCCTATCCATCCCAACTCCTATACTCAATGGCCTGAGCAATGAAGGGCAAGTGTGCTAAATGTCGACTTAACCACCCTGTCTACCTGGGATGCAACTTTCAAAGAACTATGCACCTGAACTCCTATGTTTCTCTGTTTGACAACACTACCCAGGGCTGTAACTGCATTACCATTAACTGTATAAGTTCTGTCTTTGTTTGCCTTGCCAAAATGCAATACCTCGCACAAATCCAAATTAAATTCCATCTACCACTGCTCAACCCATTGGCCCAATTGATCAAGGATCTATTCGTTGAAGTTATCTAAGATTACACTGTCCACTATATTAGATTAGATTAGATTACTTACAGTGTGGAAACAGGCCCTTCGGCCCAACAAGTCCATACCGACACACCACCCACCCAGATTCATTCCCCTACACTTAACACTACAGACAATTTAGCACGCCCAATTCACCTAACCCGCACATTTTTTGGACCGTGGGAGGAAACCGGAGCACCCGGTTTCTTTTCATCCACAACTAACTATGTTTCCTAAATTCTCATCCAAATAATTTATATAAATGGCAAACAACAGGACCCAGCACTGATCCCTGCAGAACATTGCTACTCAGTTCTCTAGTCTGAAAAACAGCCCTCCATCACCATCTTCTATCTCTTACTGTCAAGACAATTTTGTATCCACTTTGCAAGCTCTCCCTGGCTCGCATGTGGTCTAACTTTACTAACCAGTCTACCATGCAGAACCTTGTCAAAGGCTTTACTAAGATCCATGTAGAGAACATCTGCTGTTCTATCTTTACTTACTTCCTCAAAAGACTCAATCAAGTTTGTGAAACACAAATTCCCTCACCAAAGCCATGCTGACTATTCATAACCAGTCGTTGCCTCTCCAAATACATTAAATCCTATCTCTCAGAATCCCCTCCTACCCACCACTGATGTTAGATTCACTGGTATATAGTTTCCAGGCTTCTCCTTGTAGGCTTTCTGAAATAAAGTCACAACATTAGCCACCCTCCAGTCTTCTGGCACCTTGCCCACGGCTGTAGATAATACAAATATCTATTCTGTATACTCTAAAGTGTCGTTTTAAATGTCTGTCACTGCATGTCTATTGATCTATCCTCTTAACCTAATTGCCAAATTACTTGTGCTAGCTGTGCTTTCATGCCCTCATAATTGTTCTTATTTAAGTTTTAAAAACAAGGACTTGAACCCATTCTTCTCTCTCAAACTGAATATGAAATGTACCTAGGTACAAATCTACTACCTAGGTATACCTTCACTGTGGGCGGCACGGTGGCACAGTGGTTAGCACTGCTGCCTCACAGCACCAGAGACCCGGGTTCAATTCCCGCCTCCGGCGACTGACTGTGTGGAGTTTGCACATTCTCCCCGTGTCTGCGTGGGTTTCCTCCGGGTGCTCCGGTTTCCTCCCACAGTCCAAAAGATGTGCAGGTCAGGTGAATTGGCCATGCTAAATTGCCCGTAGTATTAGGTAAGGGGTAGATGTAGGAGTATGGGTGGGTTGTGCTTCGGCGGGGCGGTGTGGACTTGTTGGGCCGACGGGCCTGTTTCCACACTGTAAGTAATCTAATCTAATCTTATACACAAGATATTACCTAATCCTACCTCATTGCATAATATCAAGTCTAGTAAAGCTTGCTGTCTGGCACCAGAACATATTGGTTGAAGAAAGTCTTGAACATTGTATGGACCCATTTTCTAGGCCTGTTTGACTTTCCGGTTGCTATGTGGATTAAAATCTCCAATGATTATCAAAGTCTCTTTATTTCTCCCTTTTTTATACCCCCACTCTGTAGTGTGCCCTGCTCCTACATGTGTGACATTTTGCCTTTTAATCATTTCTCATTCTAAACTGTTTTCACATTCCAAGTTTCCTGAACTTGGGTCATCCCATCTATTGTGCTAATACCATCATTTAACTAACAGAGCAACCCCTCCACTGGGGATCTGTGTCATTCTGCAACCATGGCTATCTGATTGAACTTATTCATTTCTTGATCCACTTATTTGCATTTTTGATTCATCTGTTGTGTTTCAAACGCTGTGCACATTCAAATACAGAGCATTTAGTTTTATGCTTTTGCTGTCTTTTTGTAAATTCTAGTGTTCTAGTCTTAGATTCATACTTTCTTCCTTCCTGGCATCGTCTGTTTATTACTTCTCATATCAATACTTGTTTTGATCTTGGCTGTGCTCTTTGATTAGCTGCATCTTTCCAAATTAGATTAATTGCCCCACTATTCAGTTTAATCCTCTCTAATTTCCCAGTTATGAGGTTGACAAGAATGCCAGCCCCAGGACAGTTCATGTACAGAGCTCTGTTTCCCTAGTACTTGTCCCAGTGCCCCACAAACTGGAATCAACTTCACTTCTCTTACAACAGTCTTTGAGCTACGCATTCCTCTCTGTCATCTGATTTGTTCCACGCTAGTTTGCATTTGACTCAGATAATAATGCAGATATTATGACCTTGGAGGTTCTGCACACAGGAACTGGCACACAGTTCCTCATTGACTGTGTAGAACCTTCATTGTCTTGCCTGTGTCATTAGTATATACATAAAACATAATGACTTGATCATCCTCCTACCAGTCAAAGTCAAGCCTTTTGGTCCAACTTGCCCATGCCAACCAGATATTGTAAACTAATAGAATCATAGAGATGTACAGCACAGAAATTGTACATCCTCCTACCAGCCCAAACCAGCTGTCCTGAACCCTGGCACTGGTCTGCTAACTCAACCACTTGGTTTCTCATTCTCTCTTTTTCTAGAGAATACTGTGTGTAAGTTCTCTTCACTATACTGTCTGTAGTACCACTACATTTCTTTGTAGGTTCCTTCTCCTCTTCGCCCCTGAAACTCCGTAACCTCCCAAGCACTTGGGTGTCTTACTGTACCATATTCCCAGAATTAGTTTGCTTATCCTGAGGCCTTCACTGATCCAGACAAGCTGAAGAAACCTCTGGCCTTTTGAACAATTGCAAAGGCTGAGGCCACTGGCCTCTGGGTCCCCTTATCTGCCTGACTTGCAATTGCACTCATGTCCCTGAACACTGTTCGAATCAGATGATCCTATCTTTAGACTGCCTCTTGGTACAAAGAATCCAGGTAACTTTCCCTCTCCCTGATGTGTCAGTGTTTATAGTTCAGCTCTCAGCTCATGATGCCTGAGCTCAAGTTGTTCGAACTTCAAGCACTTGCTTTGAAGATGTTTGCTCTGGACCAATCTGGTATCCAAGAATTCCCAAAATGTGATCTATTACCTCCTCTGTAATCCTTTAATGTGTTGAAGCGAACTACATAATTATTGCAATCAACTTGGTATTTAGTTATGCTTTTACATACAGCAATTGTTTTAACCTTACATAAGGCATAGAAGCAGAAGTAGACTTAGTGTCCATAATGGTCCAAAATTGAATAGCCAGTTCACATTTATCCTTTAAACCTGTAGAACTGCATGCAAGTATATCACTGTCTTTAGAAGAGAAAGTCAAAGAAGAGAAAATGCTGCATCTAACACATGTTTTCTATAGTCATCTGGGGTAGTGTTTTTCACACACTTAAGCACGAACAAATTACAAATTTAGTTGAGCATGAGTGAATGGGTGAATGTCAGATCGATCATAGATTAATCAAATTGCATCTTTGTAATCTGTTTTCAAACTAATTATGCTACCTGTGTTTTTAAAATGTAATATTTCAAATTGTGGTAATTAATTGAAGTAGAACATTTGAGTTTAAGCATAATCAGTTCTTTTTGTTGGGTGTATGTCTGAGTTCCTGGATTACTTGGATTTTATTGACTTTTGCCATTCAAATGAGCACAACATATTTTCATATGGGACAAGATAGCATTTCATCTGTGTTGAGTTTTACCCAATGTGTATATGAGAAGTAAAAGATAGGGAGAAAAATCAGTGCCATTCTGACTTCTGTTAATGCTATGATTCAGGTTCTAGACCTATCCACTGCTCTGGTCATCCAATTGTCATTCATTGTGTTTGAGCCAAGTATTATCAGTTGGGTATTCACTCAAATAACACCCCAACTCAACCATGTTTTTACTCTCCTCAGAACAGAAGCCTCCTTTCTCTAAACAGAGTCCAAGGATACTGAGCCTAATTATCACACTGAGACTTGGCTGAGTACTGTAAACTTAGCAGGCCAGTGATAAATCCTGGGAATCTTCTTCATTAGTATGACTCTGTACACACCAGATAGTGAATTTACTGTTAATCTTGGTCACCTGCCATAAAACTTGGCTATATCCATGCAAAGTCATTGCAAGACATAGAAAGGAACTCTTCATAAAGAATATTTAAAAAAAAAACAGATTGCACATGTAGCATAAATCTGAGGAAGGGTCACTGGACCCAAAACATTAAGTCTGATCTCTCTTTACCAATGCTGCCAGACCAGCTGAGCTTTGCCAGCAATTTCTGTTTTTGCAGCGTGATTCTGATATGTTTGGCTCCAGTCAGTGCTTTGACCAGAAATGGGAATATGCTTTTTGAATATTTCTTTACATTTTATGTGCAGTGGCGGTAGCAATGGTAAAATAGTGCTGGATGGCTAATTTTGACTCTGAACTCTACAGAAATAGTGTGTGCTTAGAGAGCACCAAGATTACTTTGATCAACTAAGCCACTATAGCTTGATACATTTAAAGATAAAGCAAAGTGTTTCAGCCCACAACTTTAATTACAAAGGAATCTTGCAAAGTAAGCAAATGAATTATATTGGACAAGATATGATAAAAGTGAGATTTTTTTCAAAAATGAGAATTCTTTCTAAAATGAACACAGGAAATTTTACTGACAATAGACATTTTTTTCCGAGCAAAACATTTTAATGTTGACTGTGGGATCCATCAGGTTTTCTGCACATGGAAAAAAACATTTCCTACCTTGCCAGAAATATAAACTTTTTTTTTAATTTTCAGGGACTTGCCTTATTTCTTCTTTTCAGCACATTGTACATAATCTAGAAGATTCTCAGATTAAACTGCTAATTACATTTTAACTATCAACAACACCAGTCATTTTTCAAATTTGGCACTTCTGGTTCCACCCCTAACTACTAACAAGAGAACCCATTAATTTTAGAGAAGTAATGAGTTTGCCAGTGATCACTGATCTTTCTGGTAGAGGATTCTGTAAGGTCTACTTCCAGATGACCAATTTGGATTGATGCAATATTATGTTTCTCAATCAATTCAGTTAAAAGTACAGTCCTATTTCTAACATCAGTACAAATGTTATAAAGATAATGTTTGTACTTTTTTTTCTGATAAGACAATCGTAGTTAGTTTTGCCTTTTGCATTTTGATAGCAATTCAATCTTGGTTTTTGTTCTCCTTTTCAAATACATCATGAATTGTTATGACTTTGTATTTAAACTCTTTCCTCAAGTTCATTCCAATCCATAATATGCATACATTATATTAAAATATCTGGGGCTGATTATTTATTGTTGATACAATATAACTGCACATTTTATCCATTACTTCACTTGCTAATTAACTTGTCCACCTGTTCTTCTTTTGTTCTGCACTGCAGACCATGGCGCTTTGATTACCAGAGGGAAATGCATTGTTATCTGGCAAGAATGGGGCAGCAGTTTTAGTTTTGAATTACTCTAGTGTAGATCAATGTAAACATAATGTGCCTGTGCATTAAACCTATGTACAGTAGTTCTAAATAGGAGGAATTATATAGTGAATGCTACATTTGTTTTTGACTATTTCAGATGACCGGATAAACTGGTATTTTTTCAAAGTGCTTGTCCTTCCCTTCCCTTGCAACTCCCCCATTCCTGTGTCACATGTCCCAGTATTTTGTTTCTTTGTCTTTTTTTTGTACTTGAATTGAAGGCCAGTGCTTTTTATTTTAGAAGTGTTGTTTAAGTGAAGAATTGTTGAAAATATTACTTGCTGAAATTGCTTACACTTAAATTGTTTCATGTACTTTAATCTGCATGGTAATCCCAGCTGTAAATTTCCAACTAATGAGTCTTTGTGTTATCTGTATTATTTGCTAATATTGCAAAATACTTTGTAGATGTTTAGAAAGGTATGTTGTTGTCTAGTAATGCTATATGTTGCATATTGAGGCAAATTTGCTGTTGTAATATTGAGTTCAAATAGTACACTGCCAGTTATGCAGTAGAAGCTAGAAGTAGGTAAATGATTTATCTCTGATCAGCTGCCACCTGTGATAACGTTATTCTATTTATTTTTGACAGTCATCATTCACTGTTCTTGTTCATGACTCAACTTTTCTGTTTGCAGCGTGGTATTGTACGGGAGTAATAAAAGTAAAACGCCCATGGTGGGATGGCACGGTGGTGCAGTGGTTAGCACTGCTGCTTCACAGCGCCAGGGACTCAGGTTCACTTCCAGCCTTGGGCGACTGTCTAAATGGAATTTGCACATTGTCCCGCACTCCAAATATGTGCAGGTTAGGTGGATTGGCCATGCTAAATTGCTCAGTGTCCAGTGGTGTGTGTGCTAGATGTGTAGCCATGGGCGATGCAGGGTTCCGGGGATAGGGTAAGGGGAATTGATCTGGGTGGTATGCTCTTCAGAGGGTCAGTGTAGACCTCTTGGGCTGAATGACCTGTTTCCACACTGTAGGGATTCAATGGTAGTTTGAGTAGAAGAATGCAACTAAGAGTGGTTGGAGAAAAGTTGTTGGGAGCAGTGAAATTTTGAGTCTGCAGGAGAACATGGAAGAGCTCATTGAAGTCTTGCTTTAAGATCTGTAGAGAGATGGATGCTGTTGTATTGAATCACTAAGAAAACTTGTGCTTGCTGCGAAGCTTACAGTAGTTGGAAGGTGTTACTGGAAATCGCAAGTTTGATTTAGTGATCATATGATCATCTTTGTCCAAATACTGTAGATCTTTGTTTGACAGGACGAACAGAAAGCATTATTGTTTGAAGAGTGAATGCACAGCACATTTATACCAGAACAGAAATGCACCCATAAATGCACTCTTGGGTATTTTTGGGTGTCACTTTTTTTTTGTACTCTATAAAATTGATTGCATGCATCTTGTAATCACATGGATTTATTTAAATTGCAACCTAACAGTGCAGCTTTCCAGAATACTATGTTATTACATAATAGAGAAGATTATGGTTTGATAGCTGTCTAAGACAATATGTAGATCTGATCAAGTACACCCTATGCAGATCTTTTGGGTTATTCCCATAATAAATTGTGCATCAATATTCTTTCCCTGTCCAATTCAACTCTAGGAGTTGCTGACCGGTGGAAAGGAGTAAGGCTCTAGCAGCCTTCATTATCATCTTTCATAATCAATGCATCTGTGAAAGCTTCAATTGTGAATACTGTATTTTTAAGGGATTTTAAAATGAAAAGTGGCAAGACAAGATGAATTCTACACTTAGCTGATGTCCTCTGCAGTAAATAATTTTTGAAGTCAGATTCTTGACCAGATGCTAGCAATGAGTGACTTTTGGGATTGAATGTCTCCTGCCTCAGCTGATATCTGCTACTTGACATGCCCTGAGATTAAAACCTTTTTAGGGTCTGAACTGTTCATATCTCCTAGCAGTCAGACTATTGACTCCTCAGACTAGCACTTCATTTTATTACTTGATGTTTTCAGAGATGTGCTTATAAAGATTATTTTGAAAATAGCAACACTGGATATTATAAACAAGGTTGTGGGAGGGAATTCCAGACCTTGGATGCTGTATTACTGACTGCATTGCTGCCAATTCATAAATTCAAACAGCAAAGAAAAGACCTGTCAAGTTTGCACCAACATAACTACCACATCAAGTACTCTAATTTCAATTTCCTGCCCTTGTCACATATGCATGAATGTGATATTTCAACAGCTCATCCAAATTTTTTTAAAGGTTGTAAAGTTTCTGGCCTCCACTACCTTGCAGGCAATGCATTCCAGATTCCTGCAACTACTGAGAGAATTTTTTTTCCTCCAAGTTCCCACTGACTCTCCTGCCCCTTACCCTAAAACTGCCCCCTTGTCATTGACCCCTCAACCAAAGGAAACAGCTGCTGTGTATTCACCCTGTCAGTACTCCTTATAATCCTATGCACCTCAATCATGTCCCCCCCAGTCGTTTTTGCTCTAAAGACAATAATCCATGCCATTTTTGAATGATAAATAATCTCTTAGTTCAATTTCTCCATCCCAAGCAACATCCTGATGAGTCATCTCTGCACCCCTTCCAGTGCTATCACATCCTTCCTTTAGTGAGGCGAGCAGATATTGGACCAAAGCCTAGAGTTGAAGTATCGCAATTCTCTTATGTCAGAACATGCAAAGACGTGGAGAGGCAAATCTGTGGAGGATTGTCAACAGGTGAATGAAAATTGGTGAGCCAGAAACCAATTTCTCTCAGTAAGCACACTGACGATAGGTGAAGGGTCTTGGAATACGAGGGGATAAAAGTCACACTGAAGCAAGATGATACATTGGTGGATTCAAACTGTCTGGCTCAACCTGAGAGAATTGCCAGGGATGAGAAAATT
Source organism: Chiloscyllium plagiosum (assembly GCF_004010195.1). Lineage (NCBI taxonomy): Eukaryota > Metazoa > Chordata > Chondrichthyes > Orectolobiformes > Hemiscylliidae > Chiloscyllium > Chiloscyllium plagiosum. The sequence goes on from NC_057720.1 coordinate 19,043,700, forward strand.
GTTTGTGAGTGAATGAAGTTTTGTGGTAAAGGTTGAAGAAAGACCCACTGAAGTTTTGGAGGTTTTGGTTTAATAATTTCTAAAAGATGGACAGCCAGTGTGGATAACATCTGGATAACGTGGGGACCGATGGAGAGTTGGTGAGATGGAATTGGGTGTTATCAGTGTGTGCAGAATTTTTTTTAAACAGAAAATACTGCCAAACAGCAGTATGTAAATAAAAGGGAGGGGACATTGAAATTCCTTTTGCCATAATTTTAACCATTCATTTAATCTCTTCGCAATTTTATATTTCCATTTATAGTGTCTCTTTTCTTTGTGTCATCATAAAATGTGAATATGAGTTTCTATCCTATTGTCTAAACCATTAATAAATACATTGAATAATCTCAATTTAAATTATTGAAAGACACTGTTGGCATATCCTGTCATTTTCCCTACCTTCATATTGTTCCCACTGTGCTGCTTCACTCACTAACAAGATCAATAATTTGTCTTCAATTCTGTTGGCATCAATTACAGTAAACAATCTCTTAAGAGAAACGTGGTCAAATAACTACTGAAAGTTCATATAAACAACATGCTGAGAAATTCTCCTTTCCATCATCTGGATAACATTGAAAAAAGTTCATCAGGTTGGTCAAGCAGGACTCTGCCTGGAGCATGAGACTAGCTGAATTGTTCTCTCAGAACTTGTGCTCAACTGGCCAAATAGCCATCTCCTGCTCTGAAACTATTCTGTGTCGAATTTCTGTGTCACCTGTGGAAAGTTAGATTTAACAAACATTGCTTGTTGATTAATTCTTCATATTAAACAGCTACCCATGTTAGTGATTTTTAATCACAGCTTATTAGAATCCTTTTTGAGGGTGTCACTTTGGAATTCTAAAGTATGTGCCAACCTTTTTTATAACTTGAGATATAGGTTTTTTTTGCTTTTTATGCCTGGTGCTCTTAAATTGAAGCCAAGTATTTTGGAGATTTTGTAGTTAATGATTGTGCAAAGTTTCATGATTTCCTGAAGAAGGGCTTATGCCCGAAACGTCGATTCTCCTGCTCCTCGAATGCTGCCTGGCCTGCTGTGTTTTTCCAGCACATTTTTCATCTCTGGTCTCCAGCATCTACAGTCCTCACTTTCTCAAAGTTTCATGAAGTCTATATTACAATATTACTAACTTGTTTAATCCCAGAAGAATAATGCAGAGCATGTTTTCACTTTAAATGATCTCATAACACTTTTATAAGTGAATTACAGTTTGAAGTGTGAATATTATGTAGCCAAATGGTTAACAACAATCTGCCTGCATACTATAGGGCCACTTGTTATGGTAGTCCGATTAGGTGTAAGTAAATACTAATGTATAATACTTTTCCTTCTACATCAAAATAGTCTTTGATCAGGATTTCTAATTGGAATTTGTGATCTTGAGAGAAACTTTATGACCTTGAAGACCATAATATCTGCCATGAACAGTGTTTAGATTATTTTTTTTTTGCCTTGAGAAATATGACCATAGTTTTTCCCCTTATTTATGAATTTGTTTATACTCTGTTGTATACTGATTTCAAGAAGATTTTCTGCATTGGTAACTAAGGCTATCTTTCACTGATTTGGGAGAGAACATTGTGATTGTTTCAATAATTACAGGCCCTCATTCAGAAAAGTTTTTTAACTGGTCTTGAGTCATTAATTTTGAGAGCAAGTTTCATTCTCTGTATGACTGTGATATGATGACACAAGTGCCATTTAGGAACATGGCAGGACTGACATGGAGAGAAGGTTAGGACTATGTCTCTGGAGTTTAGAAGAATGAGGGCGGAATCAAAAAAAACTTTTAAATTCTAAAAGAACTTCATTAAAAACATGGTTTTTGCATTTACCCTGATGACCAAAAAGTTCAGAACCAGGATCACAGTTCAAGAATACGTGGTAGGCAATTTAGAATGGACATGAGAAAATTCTTCGCTCAAGTAGCAAGCCTCTGTCATAGAAAGCAGTTGCGGCCAAAGCATTGAACGTTTCCAAGAAGGAGTTAGATATCGTTCTTGGACTTAAAATGTATGGAGACAAAGTAGGAACAGGATACTGAGTTGAATGATCAGCACGATCATATTGAATAGTCGAGCAGGCCAAATGGTTTACTCCTCCTGTTTCCATGTCCTTGCTTTGTGTAATTGATGGCATTCTAGTTCACTTTTTCCCAATCATGGGGGATGGTAAAGGACTAATAGTACTACTTTTACAATGTAATATATGCTAAACCATTACTGACCAATATAAGGAATGCTTAGCGCTGTGACTGAACCTAGCTTATCCACAGACCAAGACATTTGAAAGAAATTAATGATTTCAGCATTTGTTTGGTACTAATTATGTTCGAATTGTTTGTCTTTTTGGGTGGCCAGGGTGAAATTAAGTTTCCATTCTTTGTCATAATTGCTACCTGCCAGCCCCTTCTCGCAGTGGGTTTTGAGAAAATGTGTGGCCTCTCAGCAAAGGCATAATTTTGAGGATGGATGTCAGGCCCATCTGATCAATTAGTGTAATAACACAAACTAGGTTTGCATGTGGAGAATGGACTGTTTGGATAGTTACTACAATTATCCAACAAATAACACATTTTGTTTTGAATGGAGTAGAAAATTAGTCAAAACTTTAGGAGAAAAAAATAACTTTTGGATGTGCTCTGTGAAATGCCATATATCTCCATTCCATGAAAATTTGATTTAAGTTCCTTTGTTTAAGTACAGTAGCAATCCATCTTAATTACTTTGAAAGTGATTTCTCATCATCTAAAGAAACATATTTATAAAATGAAGATATCTTCTGTGTGTGTATGTGTATATATCTATGTATGTCACCCTTTGTCCTAGCCACAATCCATTCTGTAGAAGGGTCACTGAACCAGAAACATTAGCTCTGCTTTCTCTTCTTAAATACTGCCAATCCTGCTGTGTTTTCCCAGCAATTTCTGCTATTGTTTTGATTATCCCTTAATGCCTCATCACCTCTGACTACTTTTCTCTTCTCTGCCCTTCTTCAATTCTTGCTTTTCACTTAAAGTATGAATAGTTCATTATTTTAATTTTGAAATGTTATGATACCAGCCAATAAAACCAATTGACAAGTCAGACCCCAGAATGAAATCTGGCTTGATGGATCATTCGAGATTGATTTTTCTTTAGGTAATTTGGTAGTCAGTTTCTGAAAAACAATCATACAAGGCTGAAGATTTTGACAGAGCTGATGTTTATTACACAATGTAAATATACTACACCATTTGAAAGACCTTAAAACATGTAACAAAACAGAGTCTCCTCCATTTTTTAAAAACTGTTCTTTAGAGATTCAAATTCAACAAAATTTGTCACCCTTTATCAATTGTTTAAATTCAACTTAATTAATTCTCTCCACTTGTTTCCTATGAACTGTGATGTATTCTTACTTGTCTACTCATAAAACTCAGAACTTTGACTTTCTTAGCTTCTGATATGCTTTGATTAGTTCCTCTCAAACTCAAAAACACAGCTTGGAAGTATTCTCTGAGCTTTGGTTTATCAAATTTTTTTCTCTTTTATTCATTTGAGTGGTCCTTTTTCCCCCTCCTTTCCATATGTCAGTTCAAAAGGACTTAATCCCGTTGACTCATTATAGAGATGTACAGCGCTGAAGCAAACCCTTTGGTCCAACCCGTCCACACCGACCAGATGTCCCAACCCAATGTAGTCCCACTTGCCAGCACCCAGCACATATTGCTCCAAACTCTTCCTATTCATATACTTATCCAAATGCCTTTTAAATGTTGCAATTGTACTAGCCTCCACCACTTCCTCTGGCAGCTCATTCCATATACGTACCACCCTCTGCGTGAAAGAGTTGCCCCTTAGATCTCTTCTATATCTTTTCCCCCCTCACTCTAAACCCAAGCCCTCCAGTTCTGAACTCCTCCACCCCAGGGAAAAGACTTTGTCTATTTATCCTATCCATGCCCCTCATGATTTTGTAAACCTCTACAAGGTCACCCCTCATCCTCCGAAGCTCCAGGGAAAACAGCCCCAGCCTGTTCAACCTCTCCCTATAGCTCAAATTCTCCAACCCTGGCAACATCCTTGTAATTCTTTTCTGCACACTTTCAAGTTTCACAACATCTTTCCAATAGGAAGGAGACCAGAATTGCATGCAATATTCCAACAGTGGCCTAACCAATGTCCTGTGCAGCTGCAAAATGACCTCCCAACTCTTGTACTCAATACTCTGACCGATTAAAGGAAAGCATACCAAACGCCGCCTTCAATCTCCTATCTACCTGCGACTCTGCCTTCAAGGAGCTATGAACCTGCACTCCAAGGTCTCTTTGTTCAGCAACACTCCCTAGGACCTTACCATTAAGTGTATAAGGCCAGCTAAGATTTGCTTTCCCAAAATGCAGAATCTTGCATTTGTCTGAATTAAACTCAATCTGCTACTTCTCAGCCCATTGACCCACCTGATCAAGATCCTGTTGTAATCTGAGGTAGCCTTCTTCACTGTCAACTACACCTCCAATTTTGATGTCATCTGCAAACTTACTAACTATACTTCTTATGCTCACATCCAAATCATTTATATAAATGATGAAAAGTAGAGGACTCAGCATCGATTCTTGTGGCGCTCCAGTCTGCAAAACAACCCTCCACCACCACCCTCTGTCTCCTACCTTCTGAGCTAGTTCTGTATCCAAATGGCTAGTTCTCCCTGTATTCCGTGAGATCTAGCCTTGCAAACCAGTCTCCTATGTGGAACCTTGTCAAACACCTTGCTGAAGTCCATATAGATCACATCTACCACTCTGCTTCATGAATCATCCTCTTGATTGAGTTTTTTGAAGAAGTAATAAAGTTTGTGAGATGTGATTTCCCATACACAAAGCCATGTTGATTCTCCATAATCAGTCCTTGCTTTTCCAAATACATGTACATCCTGTCCCTCAGGATTCCCTCCAACAACTTGCCCACCACCGATGTCCAGCTCACTGGTCTATAGTTCCCTGGCTTCTCCTTACTGTCCTTCTTAAACAGTGGCACCATGTTAGCCAACCTCCAGTCTTCTAGCACTTCACCTGTGACTATTGATGATACAAATATCTCAGCAAGAGGCCCAGTAATCACTTCTTTAGCTTCCCACAGAGTCCTAATCAGGTCCTGGGGATTTAGCCACCTTTACCCGTTTCAAGACATCGAGCACTTCCTCTGTCCCCTTTTTGCCCTCCTGATTTCCCTCTTAAGTATACTCCTACTTTCTTTATGCTCTTCTAAGGATTCACTCAATCTATCCTGTCTATACCTGACATATTTCCTTGTTTTTCTTAACCAAACCCTTCATGTATTTAGTCATCCTGCATTCCCTATACCTACCAGCCATTCCTTTCACCCTAACAGGAATATGCTTTCTCTGGATTCTCATTCTCTCATTTCTGAAGGCTTCCCATTTTCCAGCTGCCCGTTTACCTGTGAACATCTGCCCCGAATCAGCTTTCGAAAGTTCTTGCCTAATACCGTCAAAATTGGCCTTTTTCCAATTTAGAAATTCAACTTTTAGATCACTATTTTAAACCTAACAGAATTATGGTTGCTGGTCCCAAAATGCTCCCCCACTGACACCTCAGCCTTATTTCCCAAGAATAGGTCACGTTTTGCACCTTCTCTAGTAGGTACATTAGAAGCATCCCTGTTGATAAACAGTAAATGGGCATTCCTTCATCCCAATCAGTAGGGCATTGTTGAAAATAAACTGTAATTATGGCTATTTTTGCAATGTGCCTTCATAGTGTGAATGATAAGTAGAACATGTGAACGGTTTTATTTCCAAGGTAGTCGTCATCTCGTTGAATATTTTTGACATCTAGACAGATCAAGGTTTTTTTTCTTTGGATAATCCAATTCTCATTTTTCATGTACAGGTCCCTCAGATAACTGGGAGAAAGTGAGGACTGCAGCTGCTGGAGACCAGAGTTGGCGGTGTGGTGCTGGAAAAGCACAGCAGACCAGGCTGTATCCGAGGAGCAGGAGAATCAACTTATGCCTGAAACTTTGATTCTCCGGTTTCTCTGATGCTGCCTGACCTACAGTGCTTTTCCAGCACCACATTTTCCCTTAGATAACCGAACAGGTATAATTAAAGAATAAGATAAGAGTGCATACATGATACTTGTCTTTATTAGCTGAGACAGAGTTTAACAGCAGAGGGATTATGCTGGAACTGTGTGGTTTGGTTAGGTCGCAGCTAGAGGATTATGTGCAGTTATGGAATTCATATAGGAGGAATGTGATCGTGCTGGAGTGAGTGCAGACAATTACCAGAATGTAGTCTCTGGGCTAGAGAGTTTTAATTAGGAAGAGAGATTGGATAGAATGGAGCTGTTTTTCTTGGAGCAGTGGAGACTGAGTGAGGTCATAATTGAGTTGTATAAAATTGAGGGGCATAGAACGGATGGACAGGAAAAAGCTTTTCTCTGGGATGGGAGGGGTCAGGTGAGGTAAGCAGGTTTAGAAGGAATGTAAGTAAAACATTTTTTACCCACATAGTAGTGAGAATTTGGAACTCACTGTCGGTAAGGGTGGGAGAAACAGAAACCCTCAATATTTATTAAATATTTAGATGTGCATTTGGAATGTCAAGACATTCAGTCAAGGTGCCAAGTAAAATGGGATTAGAATAGTTAGGTGCCTGTTTTTTTGACTGGCACAGACTTGATGGGCTTAAGAATCTTTATCTTTGCTATACATCTCTACAACTACAATTTCCATTTTTTTTGCAACAAAGGTTCCTAAAAATACCGCATGGGGAAATCTTCTCGACACATCCATGATTGTTAAAATATACTGATTTCCCTCAACCCTGGTTTTAAGTAGGGGCCTTACTCGTGCTATTAAGAACCATGTTAAACAGTTCTTTAAAAGTTTTTGGGATTGAAGATGTAGGTTTATTGGTTGGGATTGGCCCAACATTGGGAATAAAGATGTAGGTTTATTGGTTGGGATTGGCTATGACATACATAGCATATTTAACAAAATGACACCTTTATATAATCCTGGTGAAAAAACATTTCAGCTTAGCTTGTGTTTTCCTATTACCGAAGCGACCTGCTATTGAAATTTCAAATTTATAAGTTGAACAACATAACTGACTAAGTAGATTTTGTGCTCTGCACCTTTTTTCCTCTGGTTTCGTTGTCTTTTCCAATTGCTCACCCGGTTTTTAACCTCTTCATTGTAAAATCCTTCAGCATAAAGAGATTTTTGTCCCATCTGTACATATTTTTCCTCACTTTATCAAATCACGCAGACATAGAGGGTCTCTCTGTATAAGGAGCAAGTGTACATTATTTGAAGTTGGTGTTTCCTGTGTCCCTTGTCATTGACATGCAGAAAAAGTGTTTTCATTTTCAAAGGTGCTGGAAAAAAATGGTACTTCACCAGAGTTTCAGATGTGTGTAGTCGTCACAACCTTTAGCCTGCCAAATGGTCTGTTAAAATGTAGAGAGATATTTTAGCAAATCTTAAGCATTGATTAACAGTCTCCATCTATCCTGCATGTTGTAAATTCTTAACTGCTGATACTTGTTTACATCATGCACGTATGATTTTCAGCACCAGATCTGGATGTACGTTTTCATATTTATATAACTGCACACATTAAATTTTGTATAGATGTAAAGCTAAGGCTGAAGAATGTGTCTCTCATGGTTTCAAGATTACCATGTGTCTAACTCCCAGTTGCTATTTTTGCAAGTTTTTTTCAGCAATATCAATATAACTAAATTAGGGAGTCTTAATTTGGAAGATGTGAGCAACTTTCTTTGAGGAACCAAAATACTGTGAAAAATCTGAAAAGGATACAAAATACTAGAAATTATTAGTGGGTCGCTGGAACCACAGACTCCTGTCTGTTGAGTATTTCCAGTGGTTTCTGTTTGGTTGTGCTTCTGGGAGGAACATAAAGGCCATGAAATGGATATTCTTCTGTCAATTCTTGTTGCTATCTTTTAATCTTCTATCTTGTACAAAAAAGTTAATCTTATAAAAAAAAGTTTTTATTTTTTATTTTTATTTTGTTCAAGTGACAAGACCCCAATTTTTCCAGTCTTTACCTTCATATCCTTAGCCCTTTCTTGTGTAACAATGATCTGCACTTGCCTATGAAGGGCAGTATATCAAAATCTAGGAGAAAATGAGGCTTTCTCCCAGCATCACCTCCACTTTCCTAATTATCTCTCAGCCCCCTTCCCCCTCCACCTTCCTGATGAAGGACATATGCCCGAAACATTAACTCTCCTACTCCTCTGATGCTGCTTGACCTGCTGTGCTTTTTTCAGTCCCACGCTTTTCTACTATATCAAAATCTTAAATAAAGACCAAATGGGAGAGCATGATACAATTGTAAAATAGATCTGTTAGGTTGAGCAGAATGATGTTGATATTTTTAGGAGCACTGCACTTGTGCTATATAAAAGTGAACATAGCAATACTTGAGTTACTGTACAGAGCTAAGCAAATAGTTATAATAACAGGTATACCCTGTCCCTTATCCCTTTTGTCTGTCTGTTTATTTTTGAATGATGTAATTTCTAGGAGCTTTTGTTCAAGACTCAGGAATGTCATGAAGCACCTGTATCCTTCTAGGGGAGGGGTTCAGCCTGATGTTTGGTCTGCACTGAGATTGATGACATGGGTGCGAAGAGAAATGAGGTCCTGAAAGTAGACTTCAGTGAGTTAGGAAGGGAATTAAAAAGAAACACCTCAAGCTGTAATCATAGATTTCTGAGGCATTTGGACCAATTTTTTTGGAGTAGCTAAGAAATGTACAAGTTAGGTAAGTTTGTATCTTAACAAGACTGGGGACTGACCTCTTTTTGTGGGAATTGCTTTTGGGATTTTTTAAAACTAGCTTGTCAGGGGAATGATAACCTGAGTGTAACTCAAATCGGAGGGGAATTAAACTGGAAATAGGAAGTAGAAAAGCTGCTAGGGAGAATAGAAAACAAGAGCAATGATGCTGAGCCTTGAATGTGGAACAATGTCAAAAAGACAAATGTATGCATCATTTGTAACAGGATAACTAATTGAAAGGCACATAGCGGTAAATGGTTCTGATATAATTTTCATTACAGAAACATGACTGTGAAGTGACCAGGACTGGGAACTGAATATTGGAGTTGTTCAATGGTTGAGGAAAGACAGATGAGAAGGAAAACAAGGTGGAGTTGTGCTGACAATTCGAGTTGGGATTAGTGCATTATTAGATTAGATTAGATTAGATTACTTTACAGTGTGGAAACAGGCCCTTCGGCCCAACAAGTCCACACCGACCCGCCGAAGCGCAAACCACCCATACCCTTACCTAACACTACGGACAATTTAACATGGCCAATTCACCTGACCTGCACATCTTTGGACTGTGGGAGGAAACCGGAGCACCCGGAGGAAACCCACGCAGACACGGGGAGAACGTGCAAACTCCACACAGACAGTCGCCTGAGGCGGGAATTGAACCCGGATCTCTGTTGCTGTGAGGCAGCAGTGCTAACCACTGTGCCACCGTGCAAGGGAAGTTCTGCATCTGGAAGAACAATACTTGGAATCTATTAGAATTAAGAAACCACAATGGGCAGTAGACATTAATTGGAGTTGTTTATCGACCACCAAATAGTAGTGGTAGTGTAGGGCATGATATTAATCAGGAGATGAGATGTTTGTAGCTTGTGTAACTCTAATATCATGGATAATTTCAATCTGCATATAGACTGAGCATTAAAGCTATGGAGAACCAGTTTCTGAAGTGTACTGGGGATGGTTTACTAGAGCACCGTTTTGAAGTGTTATCAAAGGAGGACCAAGAAACTGATGTGGATGTGCCAGTGTTGGACTGGGATGGAAAAGGTCCAGAAGTCACATGACACCAGCTTATAGTCCAACAAGTTTAGTTGAAATCACAAGCTTTGGGACTGCTGCCCCTTTCTTCGCATGAAGTGATCTGACCAAGGGGTAGACATGAAAATGGGCTGTGAAAAACTTTAGATAAATGTAAAAACGATGTGTTTGACAAAGATGAATATGGGTCCATTAAGTGGGACAAAGAACAAAGAAAATTTACAGCCCAGGGACAGGCCCTTTGGCCTCCATGCCTGAGCCGATCCAAACCCACTGTCTTAACCTGTTCCCCAGTTCCTAAGCATCTGTATCCCTCTGCTCCCCACCTATTCATGCATCTGTCCAGACACATCATAAATGAATCTAACCATGCCTGCCTGTACTACCTCTGCTGGCAACGTGTTCTTGGCACCTACCACCCTCTGTGTAAAGTACTTGCCACGTGTATCCCCCTTAAACTTTTCACATCTCACCTTGAGCACTCTATCCACCCTGTCTATACACTTCATGATTTTGTAGACCTCAATTAGGTCACCCCTGCCCATCTCGTTTTTTCTAATGAAAACAATCCTAACCTACTCAACCCTCTTCATAGCTAGCACCTTCCATACCAGGCAACATCCTCGTAAACCTTCTCTGCACCCTCTCCAAAGCATCCACATCCTTTTGGTAATGTGGCGACCAGAACTGTACATTGTATTCTATACGCGGCCGAACCAATGTCTTATACAGTTTTAACATGACCTGCCAGCTCTTATACTCAATACCCCATCCAATGAAGGCAAGCATACCATATGCCGCCTTGACCACTCTATCCACCTGTGCAGCCACCTTCAGGGTACAATGGACCTGAACTCTCAGATCTCTCTGCTCATCAACTTTTCTAAAGGCTCTTTGTTTACTGTATAATTCACTTTAGAATTAGACTTCCCAAAATGCATCACCTCACATTTGCCTAGATTGAACTCCATCTGCCCCTTCTCTGCCCAACTCTCCAGTCTGTCTATATTCTCCTGTATTCTTTGACAGTCCCCTCTGCTTTCTGCTACTCCACCAATCTTCATGTCATCTGCAAA
>NC_057720.1:19054731-19063773 GCF_004010195.1 Chiloscyllium plagiosum
ATGCAGGTTAGGTGAATTGGCCATGCTAAATTGTCCGTAGTGTTAGGTGTAGGGGAATGGGTCTGGGTGGGTTGCGCTTCGGCGGGTCGGTGTGGACTTGTTGGGCCGAAGGGCCTGTTTCCACACTGTAAGTAATCTAATCTAATCTACTACTCTGTCAGTCTCCTGTTGCTCAACCAGTTCTTTATCCACCTAGCTAGAACACCCTACACACCATGCGACTTCACTTTCTCCATTAGTCTACCACGGGGAACCTTATCAAACGCCTTTAAAAGTCCATGTATATTACATCTACAGCCCTTCATCTATCAACTTGGTCACTTCCTCAAAAGAACTCTAAGGTGGTACGGCACGATCTCCTCCACACACAATCATATTGCCAGTTCTTTCCAAATATAAATAGATTTTATCCCTCAGTACCTTCTCCAGCAATTTTCCCACCACTGACATCAGGCTCACTGGTCTGTAGTTAACCAGAATATCCCTACTACCCCTCTTGTGCAGGAGGACAACATGGAGTCAGGGGAATTTATGATGGACGAATAAAGAATGGCAGAAAAGCTATCTGATTTACTTTGTGTGGTCCATGTGTGGCAGTGACTTCTGGGAACTGCAAGTCAATGTTGTGAATTGCATCAACACGCTGATTGCCATTCACATGCTTTTAAAGTGGCTATATAAGTTATGCAGCTTAAAGGGGACCTTAAATGTGTTGAAAGAAACTTGTGTTCATAAGAAGGTTGTACTGGAAAAATGAATGGAGCTGAAATTTGGAAAGTCTCCAGGCCATGATTATCTATACCCCAGAGTGTGAAGGAATGGCTTAGAGACATTTAGTACATCGGTAATCATCTTTAAAAACTTAAGAAATGAACAAGAGGACAAAAAAAAGTTGTACAGACCTGTTAGCTTTGCAATATTGGTAGGAAAATACTGAAATCTAAGAAAAATATGTGGTAATGCATTGCCAGCATGGATTTGTTGGAGTCTTTTGCGGATGTTATGAACAAAATTGTTCAAGGAGAATTGATTGATGTCGTTCATTTAGATTTTTGTAGGGCTTTGATAAGATCCTCTACTAAAATTAATTTGTGCCTCACAGCACCAGGGACCGGGGTTTGATTCCTGCCTTGGACAACTGTCTGTGTGAAGTTTGCACATTCTCCCTGCGTCTGCGTGGTTACCTCTGGGTGTCCCAGTTTTCTCCCACAGTCCAAAGACGTGCAGGTTTAGGTGCATTGGCCAAGCTAAAATTGCCCACAGTGTTCAGGGATGTGTAGATTAGGTGCAATAGTCAGGGGAAATGTTAGAGTAAAGGGGCATGGGAATGGGTCGGCATGGACTTGTTGGACCAAATGGCCTGTTTCCACACTGTAGGGATTCAATGATTATCTGCATATTAGTGAATAAGACATTTGGTCCCCACCTCCAAATCATTGATGTACATTGTGATTAGCTGGTGGTCAAGTACTGATCCTTGCAGTACCCCACGAATCGCAGTCTGCCAATGACCCATTTATTCCTTTTATTAGCCAATTCTTAAACTATGCCAGTATATTAAATTACATGGTATAAGAGTTGAAAAATGTGGGGCTGGAAAAGCATAGCAAGTCAGGCAGCATCCAAGGAGCAGGAGAATCAACATTTCAGACAAAAGCCCTTCAATCAGGAAACTGGTATAAGAGGCAATCATCGAATCTACGACTCTGCCCTCATCAATCCTCTTTGCTACTTCCTCAAAAAACTCAATCATGTTTGAGAGACACTATTTCCCACGCACAATGCCATGTTGACTATCCCTAATCAGTCCTTGCCTTTCCAAATACATATACATCCCTGTCCCGCAGGATTCCCTCCAACAACTTGCCCACCACCGATGTCAGGCTCACTGGTCTATAGTTCACTGGCTTGACCTTTACCACCCTTCTTAAACAGTGACACCACATTAGCCAACCTCCAGTCTTCTAGCACTTCACCTGTGACTATCGATGAGACAAATATCTCAGCAAGAGGCCCAGTAATCACTTCTTTAGCTTCCCACAGAGTCCTAATCAGGTCCTGGGGATTTAGCCACCTTTACCCGTTTCAAGACATCGAGCACTTCTATCTTCCATGTCCTTTTCCACAGTAAATACTGATGCAAAATACTCATTTAGTATCTCCCTCATTTTCTGTGGCTCCTCACAAAGGTCGCCTTGCTGATCTTTGACTGTGGCTCCTCACAAAGGTCGCCTTGCTGATCTTTGAGGGGCCTAGTTACCCTTGTTACTCTCCTAGTTACCCTTTTGTCCTTAATGTATTTGTAAAAACTCTTTGGATTTTCCTTAATTCTATTTGCCAAAGCTGTCTCATGTCCCCTTTTTGCCCTCCTGATTTCTCTCTTAAGTATACTCCTATTGCCTTTATACTCTTCGAAGGATTCACTCGATCTATCCTGTCTATATCTTACATCTGCTTCCTTCTTTTTCTTAACCAAACCCTCAATTTCATTAGTCATCCAGCATTCCCTATACCTACCAGCCATTCCTTTCACCTAACAGGAACCGGAGCACCCGGAGGAAACCCACGCAGACACGGGGAGAATGTGCAAACTCCACACAGTCAGTCGCCTGAGTCGGGAATTGAACCCGGGTCTCTGGCGCTGTGAGGCAGCAGTGCTAACCACTGTGCCACCGTGCCGCCCACAAGTAGTTGAAAGGAGTTTCTCGAAATGGAGAAAGGTGACCAGTGGTGTTCCACAGGGATCAGTGCTGGTGCCAATGTTGTTTGTGATATACATAAATGATCTGGAAGAGGACACTGTTGGTATGATCAGCACATTTGCAGATGACATGAAGATTGGTGGAGTAGCAGAAAGCAGAGGGGACTGTCAAAGAATACAGGAGAATATAGACAGACTGGAGAGTTGGGCAGAGAAGGGGCAGATGGAGTTCAATCTAGGCAAATGTGAGGTGATGCATTTTGGGAAGTCTAATTCTAAAGTGAATTATACAGTAAACAAAGAGCCTTTAGAAAAGTTGATGAGCAGAGAGATCTGGGAGTTCAGGTCCATTGTCCCCTGAAGGTTGCTGCACAGGTGGATGGAGTGGTCAAGGTGGCATATGGTATGCTTGCCTTAATTAGACGGGGTATTGAGTATAAGAGCTGGCAGGTCATGTTAAAACTGTACAAGACATTGGTTCAGCCGCATTTAGAATACTGTGTGCAGTTCTGGTCGCTACATTACCAAAAGGATGTGGATGCTTTGGAGAGGGTGCAGAGAAGGTTTGCGAGGATGTTGCCTGGTATGGAAGGTGCTAGCTATGAAGAGAGGTTGAGTAGGTTAGGATTGTTTTCATTAGAACAAAGGAGTTGGTGGGGGAACTGATTGATGTCTACAAAATCATGAAGTGTATAGACAGGGTAGATAGAGATAGGCTTTTTCCCCCCCAGAGTGAAGGATTCAATAACTAGAGGTCACATGCTCAAGGTGAGATGTGAAAGGTTTAAGGGGATACACGTGGCAAGTACTTTACACAGAGGGTGGTAGGTGCCAAGAACACGTTGCCAGCAGAGGTAGTACAGGCAGGCATGGTTAGATTCATTTATGATGTGTCTGGACAGATGCATGAATAGGTGGGGAGCAGAGGGATACAGATGCTTAGGAACTGGGGAATAGGTTAAGACAGTGGGTTTGGATCGGCTCAGGCTTGGAGGCCAAAGGGCCTGTTCCTGGGTTGTAAATTTTCTTTGTTCTTTGTCCCACTTAATGGACCCATATTCATCTGTGTCAAACATATCCTTTTTACATTTATCTAAAGTTTTTCACAGCCCATTTTCATGTATTTTGTTTACTAGATTGCATTTGCATTTTATTTTTACTTTACTCATCAGTTTTTTGGTCAGAAGTCACACAACACCAGGTTATAGGCCAACAAGTGTATTTGAAATCACAAGCTTTCGAAGTCTGCCCCTTGGTCAGATCACTTCATGCGAAGAAGGGGCAGCAGTCCGAAAGCTTGTGATTTCAACTAAACTTGTTGGACTATAAGCTGGTGTCATGTGACTTCTGGACCTTTTCCATCCCAGTCCAACACTGGCACATCCACATCAGTTTCTTGGTCCTCCTTTGATAACACTTTAAAAAAAAAAATTCACACAGATTTACCACTATATCTGGCCACTTTATTAAAAAGAAATTCTTATCTTATACGACCCTTAACTTCCTTTGTCAGCCATGGCTGACTGACTCTTTTTCAATTTCTACATTTTGAAGGTATGTATAGTTGCTGTAAGTCATGTAATAATTCTTTAAAGACTGCCCACGTACAGTCATGTCTTTTAATGTATTTTCCCAATACAGCACTGCCAACATGTGCCTCACTTTCATAATTTTCCCCTTGAACATTCTTGCTTCAGACTGATGTGCCTCAAGCTATGCAGGATTGTGTGCCATGAGGAAGATATAAACTGTTTTCAGCAGCATTTGGACAGTGTTAGTGATTGGACAAGAAAATAATAGATGGAATATAATGTGGAAAAATCTGTGATGGTAGGAAGGACAGATGTGTTAGGTATTTCTTAACTGGAAAATGTAGATGTGGAAAGGGTGCCCTTGTCAATGTGTCACTAAAGTGACGTGCAACTGCAGCAAGCTATTAAGTAGGTTAATGGAATGCTAGCTTTTATTACAAAGGATTTGAGTACAGGAGAAGTAAATTTGTTTTGTTTAATTTGTTTAGGATCTTGGCTAGATTGCAGTTTTTGGTCGTCTTTAACTCAGGAAAATATCCTATTGCCATAGAGGGGTGGAGCAGTGAAGGTACACTAGTTCCTGGGATGGCAGGACTGTCCATGAAGGGAAATTGGGCAAGTATTCTCTAGTGTTTTAAAGAATGCAAGGTGATCTCATTGAAACTTACAAAATATTTCAAAGGGACAGACAGGATAGATGCAGGTAAGATGTTCCCCCTAATTGAAGTGTCTAAAACCAAGGGATGCAATTTAATAATACTGGGGATGCCATTTAACATCAAGATGAGAATGTTTTTACCTTCTGAAAGCTGTGAATCTTTGTAATTCTATACCCCAGAGGGCTGTGAAAATTCTGTCTTTGAATACATTTAAAGGTGTGTTGATTAACTGTTTAATTATCAAGTGACTTAAAAGGGTTGTGGGTATAGTGTGGGTAAAAGCCATTGAAGAATTTGATCATCTGTATTAAATGGCAGAGCAGGCTCAATGGGCCTACTTCTGTTCCTGTGGAGATGAATTTCTATCTTGCAACTCTATCTGAAGAAGGTTCTGCTAATTGTGTTCAAAATGTTTACTTTGTATCTATAGTTTCTTGTTCTTGATCGGCTGAACCAGGAGCTTTAAACACTTCTGTTGTATTCGCCTGCAATTTGTGATTTTTCGATGGCAAAGTACCCCTATTCTAACTGAACATATCTGAAGGACACCTTTGTTTGTGTTTTTCAGTCCAGCAACTACTGCTCAAGCCTGATTCAGTTTTGCCTTTGAGCTAACCATTTATACTACTGCATTCATTTCAATACTGTATACCTTTAGCTTTATCAATAAGTTCTCTATGTAGCACCTTTTGAAAATAACACAACAGGTTTCCTTTTTTAAATTCACTTGTGGAACATGGACATCACTGGCTGGGTGAGCATTTATTGCCCTTAGTTGCCCTGAGAAAGTGGTGGTGAGCTGTATTCTTGAACTGCTACAGTCCACTTGCGATAAACCCACAATGCTGTTCGGAAGAGAATCCCAGGATTTTGACCTAACAAGACAAAGTCCAGCGATCTGTTTCCAAGTCAGGCTTGAAGGGAACTTTGCAGGCTGTGGGGTTCCCATATTTCCGCTGTGTGAGTGTGTGTAAAATAGCTGTACATAATTGTAAGTGGTCTTCATTTTAGAAGATGCTGTCTAAGGATCTTTGATTTTCTGCAGTGCATCTTAGTAGCAGCAGTATGTACTGAGCATTGATGGTTGGTTGAGTGACAGTTTGCTTGGCATCACTTACACAATCTAGCAGACTACTTTGGTTTGGATGATGTCGACTTTCTTGAGTGCTGCTAGAGCTGCACTCATCCAGGCAAGTGGACGGTATTCTGTCAATCCTGACAGGCTTTGGAGAGTCATGAAGTGAGTTACTCACTGTCATGTTTCTGGCCTAAATGTAATCCATTATTTCCCCAAAATTTGTTTTTTATTCCCCTTTTTTAAAAAGTCCAGTTTGGTTACTTCAATTATAAGTTAAAGCCATTGCCATTTCTTGAATCCCTATATGACCAATCCGCCTAACCTGCACATTTTGGACTGTGGGAGGAAACCAGAGTGCACAGAGGCAACCCACGTAGACACAGGGAGAATCTGCAAACTCCACACAGATAGTCGCCCTAGGGTGGAATCGAATCAGAGTCCGTGGTGCTGAGAGGCAGCAGTGCTAACCGCCATGCTTCCCCAAACTTGGATCTATCAAATTTCATTCAGCTAGTTTAAGCAATTTACAAGGAAAAAGCCATTGCTAAATTAACTAATCCTGTGGATCATTCAACATGTAAATAGCTGTAATGCCTTGATGCAGTTTGTATCTGCTTGCAATTTGCCATAATGTGTGACCATGTATTTAAAAGGCTAATGTTTAGACATTTGATATAAGAGACTGAAAAAGGAAGTTTTGGAACCAATCTGCTTTTGCTGAAGCTGAAAACTGTTGACAGAGCTTTTGTTCAGAGCATAGTGTTTAAATAATTAGACCTTTTTATTTTACTGCAGTCATTGTGTAAAATTATTTTGGTTCTTGTAGTGATTGTAATGAGGCAACCAGCTGGACCTCAAAATGAGTTCCCTGATTGGGGTTGTTAATCTGGTGCAATTAAGGAGATGTGGCTGACTTAAAAGGATGAATGACAGGGGTATTGAACCCTGAATGCCTGACTCAGTGAGCTGCTGTTGTCAAATGCGATGCATTTGTAAATAAAACATGATTGATGGGATGGCGACCTCCTGAAAAGTTATTTCAGTGGTGATGATAGTCAAGGATGATCCTGAAGAAACACATTCGCACCATTCATTTTGCTAACGTCCAATTTCATTCTCTGACGTCATGCCTCTGATTGGGAAGCTTGACTTGTTTGACCCTGTCATAGAGGACTGGACCCAGTACGTGGAAAGAATCTGTTATTTTTTTCCAGTCAAACAATGGTACGGCAATTCTCTTGCCAGCCTGTGAAGCTGCAGGTTTTTCAGTCATTAGAAGCCCAAATTTTCCTGAGGTTTTAGTATCTGGTACCTATCAAGAATTGATTGACATAGTTAAAGAACATTGTGACCCCAAGGCTCCTTTAATTCTGAGATGATACTGCATTTATTCTGCAATCGAGAACCATAGGAATCCATATTCGGGTTTTTGACTAGGTTAAAATGATTAGTGGAAGCCTGTGCATTTGATTTAACCCTCAGCTCCTTGCCAATATCTTTGTGTCTGGTGGCCAAGCTTGTACACAGACATATCCAGGTTAGTGAGACAGTGCCCAGATTGTCAGCAAGACAAAAAGTACTGTCAGCAGCTTCCCCAAATGCATCGGGATGACCGGGTAAACTTTAGACTTGTTTACATGTCGATCCTGCAGGTCCTTTCATGGGTTCAATGTTTTTAGTCATTGTAGACATCCACTTAAAGTGGTTGAATGTGCATCATTCATCTATTCATCTATTCATCAAACACTGGAGGGGACGATCGAAAAAATGCACAAATCTTTTGTGACACAGAAATCCTGGAGGTATTAGTAACCAGTGATTGCTGGGCCCTTTGCTGAGATATTTGTCTCATTGATAGGCGAGGTGCCGGAAGACCGGACATGGTGCCACTATTTAAGAAAGATGTTAAGGACAAGCCAGGGAACTATAGACTGGCGAGCCTGACATTGATGGTGGGACTGTTGGAGGGAATCCTGAGGGTCAGGGTTTACCTGTATTTGGAAAGGCAGTGACTGATTAGGGATAGTCAACATGGCTTTGTGCGTGGGAAATCATGCCTCTCTAACTTGACTGAGAATTTTGAAGATGATTGATGAGGGCAGAGCAGTGGACATGATCTGTATGGGATTCAGTAAGGTGTTCAACAAGGTTTCTCATGGTAGACTGGTTAGCAAGGTTAGGTGACATGGAATACAGGAAGAATTAGTCATTTGGACACAGAACCAGGGAGAAGGCAGAAGACAGATGGTGTTGGTGGAGGGTTGCTATTCAGACTGGCAGCCTGTGACCAGTGGAGTGCTATAATAGGGATTAGTGCTGGGTCTACTGCTTTTCATTTAAATAAATGATTTGGATGTAAACATAGGAGGTTAGTAAGTTTGCAGATGACACCAAATTGGAGGTGTAGTGGACAGCAAAGAAGGTTACCTCAGTACAAGGGGATAACGAGTTTTGAGAAGATTTGTAGCTCAGGTTGAGGTTCTGAATGTAGGTTTGCTTGCTGAGCTGGAAGGTTTGTTTTCAGAGGCTGAGGGGCTGGTGTATGGGAGAAGGATTCACATTTTTGGATCATTGGAATCTCTCTTGGGGTAGAAGTGACCTGTACAAGAAGGACGGATTGCACCTAAATTGGAAGGGGACTAATATACTGGCAGGGAAATTTGCTAGAATTGCTTGGGAGGATTTAAACTAGTAAGGTGGGGTATTGGGTCGGGGGGGGAAATCCCAGGGAGATAGAGGAAAGATATCGATCTGAGAAGGGTACAGCTGAGAACAGAAGTGAGTCAAACAGGGCAGGCAGGGACAAGGTAGGACTAATAAATTAAACTGCATTTATTTCAATGCAAGGGGCCTAACAGGGAAGGCAGATGAACTCAGGGCATGGTTAGGAACATGGGACTGGGATATCATAGCAATTACAGAAACATGGCTCAGGGATGGGCAGGACTGGCAGCTTAATGTTCCAGGATACAAATGCTACAGGAAGGATAGAAACGGAGGTAAGAGGGGAGGAGGAGTGGCCTTTTTGATAAGGGATAGCATTACAGCTGTGCTGAGGGAAGATATTCCCGG
>NC_057720.1:19064236-19070014 GCF_004010195.1 Chiloscyllium plagiosum
AGTAGGAGTATACTTAAGAGGGAAATCAGATGCGCAAAACGGGGATATGAGGTAGCTTTGGCAAATAGAATTAATGAAAATCCAAAGGGTTTTTACAAATATATTAAGGACAAAAGGGTAACTAGGGAGAGAATAGGGCGCCTCAAAGATCAGCAAGGCGTTCTTTGTGAGGAGCCACAGAAAATGGAGGAGATACTAAATGAATACTTTGCATCAGTATTTACTGTGGAAAAGTATATGGAAGATATAGAATGTAGGGAAATAGATGGTGACATCTTGCAAAATGTCCAATTACAGAGGAGGAAGTGCTGGATGTCTTGAAACGGTTAAAGGTGGATAAATCCCCAGGACCTGATCAGGTGTACCCGAGAACTCTGTGGGAAGCTAGAGAAGTGATTGCTGGGTCTCTTGCTGAGATATTTGTCTCATCGATAGTCACGTGAGGTGCCGGAAGACTGGAGGTTGGCACGAATAGGAAGGGTATGGAGGGATGTGGGCCGGGTGCTGGTAGGTGGGATTAGATTGGGTTTGGATATCTGGTCGGCATGGACTGGTTGGACCGAAGGGTCTGTTTCCATGCTGTACATCTCTATGACTCCAAGTTTCGACACTATATTAGGTAGCATCATCAGTGAGCCTCCGGATGAAGCACTGGTGGCATGGCCTGTTTTCTAATTGTGTTTAGGTTTCCTTGGGTTGGTGATGCCATTTCTTGTGTTGATGTCATTTCCTGTTCTTTTTCTCAGGGGGTGGTAAATGGGATCCAAGTCAATGTGTTTGCTGATAGAGTTCCAATTGAAATGCCATGCTTCTAGGAATTCTCATGCATGTCTTTGTTTGCCTTGTCCTCTGATGGATGTTTTGTCCCAGTCGAAGTGATGTCCTTCCTCATCTGTATGTAAGGATACTAGTGACAGTGGGTCATGTCCTTTTGTGGCTAGTTCATATTCATGTATCCTGGTGGCTAGTTTTCTGTCTGTTTGTCCAATGTAGTGTTTGTTACAGTTCTTGTAAGGTATTTTGTAAATGACATTAGTTTTGCTTGTTGTCTGAATAGGATCTTTCAAAATCCATTAGCTGCTGTTTTAGTGTATTGGTGGGTTTGTGGGCTACCATGATGCCAAGAAGTCGGAGTAGTCTGACCGTCCTTTCCTAGGACAAGCCAAACAGAGACACTCTCGAGAATTCCTAGAAGCATGGCATTCCAAACGGAATTCTATTAACAACACATCGACTTGGATTCTATTTACCAGCCCCTGAGAAAAAGAACAGGAAATTGTGTCACCACAGGAAATGGCGTCACCCAAGGAAACTAAATACACAAATCAAATCAAAAGTGGGCCATGCCACTAGTGCTTCATCTGGAGGCTCACTGATGATGTTACCTAGTATGGTGATGAAACGTCTGAAAACGAACTTTCCAGCTCAGTGAGCAAACCTACATTCAGATACAAGAGGATGTTGATTAGATGGGCCAATGTGCAAAGGAATGGCAGATGGAGTTTAATTTAATGTGAGGTGTTCCATTTTGGAAAGCCAAATCAGGGCAGAATTATACACTTAATGGTAAGCTTCTGGGCAGTGTTGCTGAACAGGGACCATTGGAGTACACATTCATAGTTCCTTGAAAGTGGAGTTACTGGTAGACAGGATGGTGAAGAAGGTGGTTACTATGTTTTCCTTTTTATTGGTCAGAGCATTGAGTATAGGAGTCAAGAGTGTGGTGCTGAAAAGGCACAATTGGTCAGGCAGCATCCGAGGAGCAGGAAAATCGACATTTTGGGCAAAAGCTCTTCTTCACGAATGAAGCACATTGAGTATAGGAGTTGGGGAAGGCCATGTTGTGGCTATAACATGATATTGGTTAGGCCACTTTTGGAATGTTGTGTGTATTTCTGGTCTCCCTCCTACCAGAAGGATGTCATGAAACTTGAAAGGGTTCAGAAAAGATTTACAAGGATGTTGCCAGGGTTGGAGGATTTGAGCTCTAGGGAGAAGCTGAATAGGGTGGGACTATTTTCCTTGGACCCTGAGAGGCTGAGGGGTGACCTTTTGGAGGTTTATAAAACCATGGGGGGTACGGATAGGGTAAATAGACAAGTCTTTTCCCTGTGGTGGTGGAGTCCAGAATGAGAGGGCACAGGTTTAGGATGAGAGGAGCAAGATTTTAAAGGGACCTAAGGGGCAACATTTTCATGCAGAGGATGGTACATGTATGGAATAAGCTGTCGGAGGAAGTCATAGAGATGTACAGCATGGAAACAGACCCTTTGGTCCAACCCGTCCATGCTGACCAGATATCCCAACCCAGTCTAGTCCCACCTGCCAGCACCTGGCCCATATCCCTCCATACCCTTCCAATTCATAGACCCCATCCAAATGCCTCTTAAATGTTGCAATTATACCAGCCTCCACCACCTCCTCTGGCAGCTCATTCCACACACGTACCACACTGTGTGAAAAAGTTGCCCCTAAGGTCTCTTTTATATCTTTCCCCTCTCGC
The DNA here is from genome assembly GCF_004010195.1 of Chiloscyllium plagiosum. Classification (NCBI taxonomy): domain Eukaryota; kingdom Metazoa; phylum Chordata; class Chondrichthyes; order Orectolobiformes; family Hemiscylliidae; genus Chiloscyllium; species Chiloscyllium plagiosum. The sequence goes on from NC_057720.1 coordinate 19,066,740, forward strand.
CCTAAACCTATGCCCTCTAGTTCTGGACTCCCCGGTCCCAGTGAAAAGACCTTGCCCTTCATAATTTTGTAAACCTCTATAAGGTCACCCCTCAGCCTCCGACGCTCCAGGGAAAACAGTCCCAGCCTATTCAACCTCTCCCTGTAGCTCAGATCCTCCAACCCTGGCAACATCCTTGTAAATCTTTTCTGAGCCCTTTCAAGTTGCACAACATCTTTCCAATAGGAAGGAGACCAGAATTGCATGCGATATTCCAACAGTGGCCTGACCAATGTCTTGTACAGCCGCAACATGACCTCCCTACTCCTGTACTCAATACTCTGACCAATAAAGGAAAGCATACCAAACGCCGCCTTCACTAGCCTATCTACCTGTGACTCCACTTTCAAGGAGCTATGAACCTGCACTCCAAGGTCTCTTTTTGTTCAGCAACACTCCCTAGGACCTTACCATTAAGTGTATAAGTCCTGCTAAGATTTGCTTTCCCGAAATGCATCACCTCACATTTATCTGAATTAAGTCACCTCACCTGCCACTTCTCAGCCCATTGGCCCATCTGGTCCAGATCCTGTTGTAATCTGAGGTAACCCTCTTCGCTGTCCACTACACCTCCAATTTTGGTGTCATCTGCAAACTTATAACTATACCTCTTGCGCTTGCATCCAAATCATTTATGTAAATGAAAAAAAGTAGAGGGCCCAGGACCGATCCTTGTGGCACTCCACTGGTCACAGGCCTCCAGTCTGAAAAACAACCCTCCACCACCACCCTCTGTCTTCTACCTTTGAGCCAGTTCTGTATCCAAATGGCTAGTTCTCCCTGTATTCCATGAGATCTAACCTTGCTAATCAGTCTCCCATGAGGAACCTTGTCGAACGCCGTACTGAAGTCCATTTAGATCACATCTACTGCTCTGCCCTCATCAATCATCTTTGTTACTTCTTCAAGAAACTCAGTCAAGTTTGTGAGACATGATTTCACACACACAAAGCCATGTTGACTGTCCCTAATCAGTCCTTCCCTTTCCAAATAGATGTGCATCCTGTCCATCAGGATTCCCTCCAACAACTTGCCCACCACCGAGGTCAGGCTCACCGGCCTATAGTTCCCTGGCTTGTCTTTGCCACCCTTGGAAGCTGGTACAATTGCAGCATTTAAAAGGCATCTGGATAGGTAAATCAGCAGGAAGGGTTTAGTGGGGTTTGGACCAAATGCTGTCAAATGGGTCTTGATTAATTTAGGATATCTGGTCGGCATGGATGACTTGGACCAAAGGATCTGTTTCTGTGCTGTATCTCTCTGACTGTATGAGAGATGACAGGCCATCATTTACCAGCAGACACTTATTTCTTTGTCAAATGGGGTTTCAACATATTAGACTGTGACATTACACCCATCATCTGATGGCCTGGCAAAAAGAGCAGTCCAAACTTTGAAGGCTAGACTGAAGGAACAGCCTGTAGCCTCTCTGGATTACAAGTTGTCACGGTTCTTATTTGATTATAGGACCACCCACGTGCATCTACAGAGATTGCACCAGCAAAGTTGGTGATGGGTAGAAGGCTGCATACCAGGCTAAGTCTGATCTTTGCGGACCTGGGGGCGGAACTGTGAAACAGTATCAGGAACTCCAATGCCAAACCCAATACTCCACCAAAAAAAAGAGAGAGTTTGATACACAGGACAAAAGTTGGCCCAAGATTAATTGAAATTGCTCTGCATGTGTAAGACTGGAGAGATCGACATGATCAATGTGAGATCAGGACCAATGACTTATAAAGTTTGGATAGGTGTGCCTGAAGACGCATATGGACAATTTGAAAGCTGCAAATTCCAAATGTTTGGGAGCAAACTATTCTCTGCCCCTCGGAGCCTTCAGAAATACTTCAGGGACCCATTGATTCACCCTCTAAATCAAACAGTGTTGAGTCCTCTAAATCGGAGATGGACATGATAAAAATAGCCACCTCGATGCTTGGTACTCCAGGTGCAAGAGACGAGCTCCCATTTGTTACATGCCTCTTGAGTCAGATTCAGAGTTGCAATAACCTGACCCGATGTTGAAATGCCCCAAGGCGGCTCGTCATTATATAAATGATTTGGATGTGAATGTAGGTATAGTTAGTAAGGTTTGCAGATTACACCAAAATTGGAAGTGTAGTGGACAGTGAAGAAGGTTACCTGCGATGAACCTGTGCCTGTGGACTTGGAGGGATGGAATGCTTGTAATGAAGTCAGCCAGCAGGACCTCGTAGAATGAGTTCCTTGCCTGGACCCATTTAACAACCCCAATCGGGCAGACCTGGCTGACGTACAAAGGTGAATGTCCAGGATATTGAGCCCTTGATGCCTGACTCAGTGAAAGGCAGTGTTATGGTCATAGGAGTCGAAGAGTGTGGTGCTGGAAAAGCACAGCTGGTCAGACCGCATCCAAGGAGCAGGAGAGTCAACGTTTTGGGCATATGCCCTTCATCAGGAATGAGGCCAAAGAAGATATCAATTGTAAATAAAGGATGGTTAGTGATGGGATGCTAGCCTCTGAGGTGTTGTTTCAGCCTCATGTGTATCCCACTTATTTCCATGTTGACATTTTAAGTAATCTCAATTTGTAGGATGTGTATGGTTTCTAAAAAGGAATAAGCTGCAGTCAGCAGGCATTTGGCCATGTTGCTTGAGAGGCAATGTTGTTTATGGCATCAGGAGAATTTTCTGCTCAATCCAAGTCATGGCTAGGATGATCTTTTTGGCTTGAATGAGCAGTGGAAGTTTGTTTACAAGTCTCAGTTGAAGACCACTTCGCCAGCAACACCATGCTGTCAGTGCTAAAACATTCACATAAACATTGATCAAGTCATCTCTAACTAACTCAAGCAACTAATCTAATTCTAAGTTAGCATGCTTGCCTTCGTTGCTCAGTCCTTTTGAGTGTAGAAGTTGAGAAGTCATTGTTAAGGTTGTACAGGACATTGGTAAGACCTCTTCTGGAGTACTGTGTCCAGTTCTGATCGCCCGGTTATAGGAAGGCTATTAAGCTAGGGAAGATTCAGAAGAGATTTACAGGGGAACCTCGATTATCCGAACGTGATGGGTGGGCACTATTTCGTTCGGATAATCGATTTATTTGGTTAATCGATTTTAAATGCCTTTCCTCTGGGGCTTGGAGTTTTTAAAATCTTCTCGTTCAGGAGACTGCAGCAGCACAGCGAGACCCTGCCCCCCCTCCCCAAAACCCAGTCAAACACCACCACTGACTCTGTCCAACCCTGCCCAACACC
>NC_057720.1:19070044-19152070 GCF_004010195.1 Chiloscyllium plagiosum
CCCCGTCGACCTTCAACCCCTGCCCCCTCTCCAGGGCAGCTGGACTGGACACCAACAAGAAGACTGCTGCAGTTGCCTTTTGTGGGGTAAGTCTCCAAATAGCGCGCACACACGGCCACAGCCCCCCACACAAGTTTTTACTGCAATTTTTTGACAGGTTCCATCTTTGCCCTGTACAGGGCAATGTTGGAAAGATGATGTGGGAAAGGGGGTTTAGGGTACACCCCTGTGTAGAGCTCCAGGGAAAGTGTGGGTGGAGTGAGAAGGGGGAGGTCAGTCATTTGGAGACTGTGCCTGTTAATCACTGTAAACAAAAGACACGATCACTGTTGGAAACACGTCTTTGATGCAGTGTTTCTATCAGGACCGTGACACCACCTTCGGATAATCCGATTTTCGGATAATTGGTATTCGGATAATCGAGGTTCCTCTGTACCAGGATGTTGCTGAGTATAGAAGGTCTGAAAAGAAAGGCTGGGAATTTTTCAATGCAGCATAGGAGATTGAGAGGTGACCTTTTATAGAGGTTTATAAAATCATGAGTATAGATGCAGTCCATGGTCGGTGTCTTTTCTCTAGGATGAGGAATTTCAAGACCAGGAGGCATTTTTTAAGGTGAGAGGAGTGAGATTTAAAAAAATACATGAGGCACAAATGTTTTACACAAGATGGTTCATATGTGGAATGAACTTCCTGGATGTGGGCACATTTGCAAAATTTAAAAGTCATTTGGATAAGAATGTGAAGAGGAAAGGTTTGGAGGGGTGTGCCTCAAACGCAGGCAGGTGGGACAAGTTTAGTTTAGGAAACTTGGTTGACAAGGGGGTCTCTTTCTGTGCCGTATGACTCTGGGTCTTAAGTGCTGAAGTGAGGCTGAATTCTCTGATGCTCTGAGTCGAGAGGTGACATTTCAACAACCAAAGCAATGTATTTCTTGGCTGGACAAGTCTATTTAAAATTTGAACATTTTTATACAGAGCTCCTATTTCTTCCTCCCCTTTCTGTCATTTTTCAACATTTTCATGATGTTACTTTTTTAAAGCATACTTCGTAACACTTGATGCTTCTGTGCCCTTTGCACAAGGCAGGAAACTGGAACTCAGAATGAGACCTTGTCTGCTCAAGTGAAGATGAGTGCAAGTCCAGCACAGCAAAGCTTAAAGGGGACACTTTGAGGTTATTTTCTCCGATATGGTGGGAAATTTCTGATTGCAATTAGAGCTAGCGAGCGTTTTCGAAAAAGAAAATGCACCTAGGATAGGTAATCTGTACAATGTATTTTGCAGCATTTGTCCATATTGCATCTTATTGATCTGTTAGGGATTAAGATTCTTGTTACACATTGTGTTATCAAGTTCTGTTTTGGACCAATGGACCAATAACTTGATGTCTTGGCTTAATGGTACTATTGCTTGACAATTAGTCATAAAATATACAGCATGGAAATAGACCGTCCAGTCCAACTTGCCTATGCTGATCAGATATCCTAAATTAATATAGTCCCATTTGCCAGCATTTATCCCATAATCTCTCTTAAACCCTTTCTATTCATGGATGTCTTTTGTAATTATAACAGCCTCCAATACTTCCTTTGGCAGCTTCCATACATGCACCAACCTCTGCATGAAAAAGTTGCCCCTTGGGTCCCTTTTTTTAAATCTTTCCCCCCTTTACCTTTTAAGCCTCTGTTCTCTAGTTTTGGACTCCCCCAACCCTGGGGAAAAGACTTTCCCTATTTACTTTATCCATGCCCCTCATGATTTTATAAGGTCATCCCTCAGCCTCTGACATTGCAGGGAAAACAGCCCCAGCCTATTCAGCCTCTCCCAGTAGCTCAAACCCTCCAAACTTGGCAGCATCTTTGTAAATTTTTTCTGAACTCTTCTAAGTTTCAAAACATCCTTTGTGTAGGAGGGAGACCAGAATTGCATGTAATATTCCAAAAGTGGCCTAACCAATGTCCCGTACAGCTGCAACGTGACCTCCGGACTCTTATAGTTATTGCACAGACTAATAAAGGTAAGCGCACCAAACGCCACTTACACTATTTATCTATTTGCATTTCCACTTCCAAGGAACTATCAACCTTCACTCCAAGATCTTTGTTCAGCAACACTTCCCAGGACCTTAACATTAAGTGTAGAAGTCCTACCCTGATTTGCCTTTCCAAAATGTAGCACCTCACATTTATCTAAATTAAACTGTATCTGCCACTCCTCAGCCCATTGATCCATCTGATCAAAATCCTGTTGTTCTCTGAGATAAGTCCAATGACCCTGGTAATGTTGTGGGACCCACATTCAAATCCTGCCAAAGCAGATAGTGGAACTTGAATTCAATAAATTAGGAGCCTAACTGTGTCCATGAAACTATTATTGATTGTCAGAAAAGGCCATCTGGTTCACTAATGTCCAAAGGGAAGTAACTGCAGTCCTTTCCTGGTCTGGCCTGCATGAGACTCCACAATGATGGCTATGTGGTTAACACTTGGGGATGGATAATAAATGCTGGTCTGGCCAGTGATACCCCATATCCCATTAATGTATTTTTTAAAATCAGCTTTCATATTTAGGGCTTCATTATACATGAATTCAGTGAGGATTTATGACCAAAAGTGTATGCTTTTTCAGAATTTTTTTTCTCATTAGCTCAATGTTCAATATTTTAGTTAATTGGACACTGGTTCGTAGCACATCCTGTTTATAAGGGCAACAGATTCCAGTTCATCATTGTCCCATGCAGATAACTGTTTCATACCTTTAAATATAAAATAAATTAATTGCTGCAGACATACCTTCCTGTGTGGTTAGTAAACTGAAGCACTGAGATTTCTGTTGCACTGCTTCAACATAATTGCTGGAGAAGTGGGCACTCATGAATGTACTGAAAGCCTGCTTTAAATGCAGACCATGTCATACTCCAGGGTGCAAATCAACAATAGGATTAAAGACTCTTTAAACTTGAATTGTTAAAATTATTCTTCAATCTGCATTTAACTTCACATTTGAACCGAACTTGCTTGTAAATGTTTAGTGGCTCAAGCTGTTGAATTGAAATAATCTTTTCCACATGATGAACTCTTTCATCTGATTAATCTGATATTTAATCATGCATTTTGTATTCAGTTGACCAAGACATCCATGAGACATTTTCATACTTACCCATTTGATCTTCAGGATATTTTTCTTGAAAATATCACATTCTCCTATGCTGTGTATGAAGCTCGTGCCTTATTAGTCTTGTAAATGTGGAGTAAAAAAAAAAATCTTGCTTTCAAAACCAGGAGCAAAAAATTCTGAAAAGTAACTTGCTGGACTAAGGCACGCTGCCTTATTCAATGTGTAGTTTTCAATAAGAACAAAAGGTTGAAGCAGGTAATGACCCTTCTGTCAGTCAAGTTGGCTGAAAATCTGTGTGCCTAAAATGGGTTATTTTCCTTGAAATTAATTGAAGTGTACAGTATTCACTTGCTGAATACTGAGACCGATGGATACTTCTGATCTGTATTCATTATATCTCATAGAATAATAGAAAACTATATAAGGATTGCTATCACGAGCAATCTGCTGTTCTGTCTGTTGCTTTGTAACTTTTAAGTTTAGTAGCCCAGTGTATGCAGTCATGTTTATCATGTGTGAATGTATCTGAACAGCCATATTTCCAAGTTACAGAGGAACCTTGATTATCTGAAGTGGACACGCATGGAGTATTTTGTTCGGTTTATCGAATTCCGGATAACACAGTTTAGCCAAGCATCGAGACGTTGTGATCTTGCTAGATAATCCGTTGTTCGAATAATCGAGGTTCCTCTGTAGTTCTCTTGGGATATGTGCCGACAGTACTTTCAATAATTTTGCTATTGAGAAAGCTAGAGTTATGTATACTAAGAGTATTCTATGGACGATGAGCTTATTGGATTTCTTTCTCCAAATAAAGTGAATGGTTTTTCTCTCTGTAATTCCTAATGCTGTCACACCCATGATGATTCTGAAGAACATGTGGTATTTATTAGGAACTGCTGAATTGAAAATGCTGAAATGTAATGGTACAATGGCGAATAGACTTGAAAAATGCATATTATAAACAACAAGTTGTCAATTGCAAAACAAAGGGCATAGGACAAGGCATTGATTAGTAATTCTTTCCAACAATATTAACATTCTGCATTTTGAGTCATTTTAATTTGCTAAAATGATCCTTGTCTGTCTTAATGAGAAATAATTCCTGTTTTCCTTCAGCCCTTTGCAGTGAAGAATTGGTTATTTAAATACTGTAAAATATCTGTGCTGGAATCTCCGACAATTCTGATATGGTAAAAGAATCTCAGGAGCTTCTGAACTTCTTTACTTTATTGATCCTTTTTCTTAAGCGTGCAGAAAAGTACTTCATTTCTGAGATAATGGTACAAGTCTAATTTGTGTTTATCTAATGGATTTATTTCAAATATGTGAGAACAGTTTTGAACATTGTGGCGTTTGCATAGTGATTTCTTGTTGCTATTGAATTTTGAGGGTGTGGAAAGATGGTGACCAACTTTATTGGAAGTAACACCAATGAAAGCAGAATGCTATTCAGTTTTAATTAAACATCTTGGAGCCAGTCCTGTGCATAGCAATGTTTCTCCCTGTGCGCATTGATGAGTAATGGCTACTGAACAAACAAAGGAAGGTCATTTGCATCTAAGTGGTTAAGATTTAAAAGTTTGCACTTTTTAAAAGGGAACCTCCCATAGTTTTGATTTTTTTTTCATTAGATTCCACTTTGAACAGAATTTGTGTATTGAATTTAGTGACTGATTTCAAGAGGTTTTTTTTTGCATAATCTTCATCTATACCTTGTTCTGAAATAAGTAGATAAGTATATGATCTTTATGAAAAGCTGCAATACGAATTGGTATGATTCATTCGTACTTGGAGTACTGTGGACAGCATCAGTTTCTTTACTCAAAGGAAGATTATACTTGCGGGGGATGGAGTGCACTAGAGCAAAGGTTCACTAGATTGATTCCTCATATAAAGGGATTGTTCTATGACGCAAGAATGAGTAAATTTGGCTCAACCTCCCTGAAGTTTAGTCAATGAGAGGTGGTCATTATGGAAACATATAAAATGCTTTTTTTTTAAATTCACTGCTGGGATGTGGGAGTCATTGATTAGAGTGGTGCTGGAAAAACACAGCAGGTCAGGCAGCATCCGAGTCATTGTCTAGCCAGCATTTTATTGTCCGTCCCTAGTTGCTGTTGAGAAGGTGGTAGTGAGCTGCCTTGAAATGCTGCAGACCACATGCTGCAGGTTGACCCACAATGTCTTTAGGAATGGAGTTCCAGGATTTTGACTTAGTGACAGGGAAGGAATGGCAATATATTTCCAAGTCAGGATGGCAAATCGCGTGGAGGGAAACCTGCAGTGGGTGGTGTTCCCATGTATCTGCTGCCCTTGTCCTTCAAGATTGAAATGACTGTGGGTTTGGAAGGTGTTGTCTAAGGCGTCTTAAGGGTCTCCAGTACGGTCGGTGCTGGAAGGTTGTTTTTTGCCTTTTTTGTGGATATTTAGAACAACAGGTCTGAGTCGCAGAATAAAGGCCTCGCCATTTAGGACTGAGACCAGATATTCACTTTAGAGGGTTGTAGATGTTCAGTCAGTGGATGTATTCAGTCAGAAGTTGAATTTTTGAATATGAATAGAATCAAACAGGTGTGTAGGTAACACCTTGTTGAATGTCTAAGATGACTTGAAGGGCTGAATGGTCTTCTGCTCCTCCTTTGTTCTAATGACTCAAGCTGTAGAGGCTCAGTGTCTTTTTTTTAAGTTTTAATCACAACAATATATATGTTTTACTACATAGGAAAAGGGTAATCTGTAAGCAATTGCGTGCTCCAATACATTATCGTAAGTGTTCTATTGTATCAGTTGGGATCAGCAATGTTTTTTTTTCCCTAGCTACAATCTTGTTACTTGATGTATGCCAAGAAGAATAACCTACAAATTGAGTACTGTTGTGTTTGAATTAAAAAAAGTGGAATGTGCTTGTGTACATCTGACTTTATGATGAAAGGCTTTTGCTTGAAACATCGATTTTCCTGCTCCTCGATGTGCCTTACCTACTGTGCTTTTCCAGAACCACGCTCTTGAATTTATTAGCATCAGAATTAGAATTAGCTCCAGCTGGAGTGTCCCACATTTGCCATCTTGGACCGGAATATAAACAGTTGCAGTCCCAGCACTAAATCCTGTGGAACCCCACTGGTTATAAGTCGATGTACTACTTCCAACATTGTGGGTTCTTATCTTTTGAGTTTCACACCTTTTTGGAAGTCCAAATATAACACATTTTACTGGTTCCCCTTTATCCACTCTGGTTGAGACTTCTCGAAAAGCTCTAATAAATTAGTTAGTCAAGATTTCCCTTTCATGAAGTTATGCTAACTTTGCTTGATTAGATTATGATTTTCCAAGTGTTCTGTTATTACTTCCTTAATAATCAATTCCGCCATTTTTCCAATAATTGATGTTAGGCTAATCAGCCTTTTGTTACCTGCCTTTTGCTGCTTCTCCATTTTGAGTAGGGGTATCACATTGACAGTTTTCCAGTCCTTTTGGCAGGTCTTCATTACAACCAATGCATCTGCTATCTCTGCTACTTTTAGGATCCTAGAATGCAAGCCATTAGTATTCTTTAGAATTAATGAGATATTCAAAGTATCTTCCACCATAAAGATTGGCGCAAAAATCTGTTTAACTTTTTCTCCCATTTGACTATAGGATGATCCCAGATTGCTTCACTGTGATGCTGGCGACAGGGCATTCTTTCCAGACTGTTTCAGTGTTGCAGTGCACTGTGGCAGCAGTAATACACTGCAGCAGCTCTGTGAGTAATTCCAACAATCCCTCCAAATGAGAATGACGGGGCCAGCAATATTATGGAAGCCTTGTTCAATTAGCTTCCACTCAATCAAACATTATGCGATCTTCCAATATCTGTTTCATATCCTTCATTCTGATAGTTCAAAATATGGAATTCCCTAACACCAGCATGATAGTGTTGTATATCATAGAATCCTAGAATCCCTACAGAGTGGAAACAGGCTTCTCAGCCCAACAAGTCCACACCGACACTCCAAAGAGTAACCCACCCAGACCCATTCTCTTACCCTATCATTCTACATTTAGCCCTGACTACTGCATCATACCTGCACATTTCTGAACACTATGGGCAATTTAGCTCGGCCAATTCACCTAACCTGCACATCTTTGGACTGTGGGAGGAAACCAGAGCATTCGGAGGAAACCCACGCAGGCACTGGGAGAGTGTGCAAACTCCACACAAACAGTCGCCCGAGGCTGGAATCAAACCTGGGTCCCTGGCACTGTAAGGCAGCAGTGCTAACCACTGAGCCGCTGTGCGACCCAAAAATGCTCTGTTAATTGAGTGTGCATGTATGCATGCTGCAGTTGAGATTTTAAGAGCAGTTACTACTAATTGTGGAAAAGGTAAAGTAAATGTTCTAAGAACCAATAGAGGATCTTTTGGCACGATGATAGCATCTGACTTTGGTCTAGTTCCTGCACCTCTATGGTGTAGGGTCCTCATTCACTTTCTTACCCTGAGTAAATGGTATCCGCCAGGAATGGCCTGAGAGTACAGGCACAATGTTGACTACTAGAATGTAATGGAGTATAGGTCTGTGTTTGGGAGAAAAGGCAGTACACTGATTTGTGGTGACAACATGCAACTTCCACAAACCACTCTGATACCACTCCTGACGTTGCCAATGCACACTGTTCAAATGAAAATGGTGATGGAAAATGGAATAACAGGCCCTACTGCACAGCTGTGTGCAGTCATGATAATGATGGACCTGATGGTCTACTCCTCCCATTTTCTTTGTCACATTAAATCTAATGCAACAATGAATTGACCATGTAATTCAGAACTGATAGTTGTACATTGTTCAATACATACACTGACGTCAGTCTAGAATCTATAGTATAATAGTGGCCTCATTCAATTTTTTTCAAATTGTATGAATGTGCAAATTTAGTGTTTTGAATAGGAATATAAACCTAGAATTAATTTGAACACTTTGAGTGTAATTTTGGTAATTGTCTAGTACTAGCTGCATCATATTGCTCGATATGTCAAAACAAAACATAGCTTGTAGCCAGAGCTTTGTTATCACCGAACAGTTTTTGTGCTTTTCTCAAAAAAAGTGAAAGTATATTCAAAAAATAATATCTATGTATGAGGGTGAAATTTGAAAGAATAGTATTTATTTCTTGTGATGGCAAATCTTTCGTAAAAGTCCTAATTGCTGTAAAGTGTGGAGATCAATTTCTCCTTTGATTTGAATAGAATTCTCATTTTTAATAAATATTACCTAGTTTATAAACTATTTTGTGTAAAAGAGAATTCTTGGGATGTCAAATATAGAATGCATGACAATATTTTTCTTAGAAACTATGTATTTTCACTGTTTTTCAAGACAACATTCTTGTCATGGTTCTTTGAAAGTACGAGGAAATTGGTTTGGATACACATTAGATTTTGGATATAAAATTCAAGTAAAAGGTCCAGTTATACAATAAATAATAAGTACAAGCTCATTTTTCATGCAAACATCGGAGTGTAACTTTACTGCAAGCTCTGATCTGGTGGCTTTTATGAATAGAAATGAGATTTGCAATCTCTCGAGAGTCCTTTTGACAACGATGGGAATGTTTAATGCATTTTGATTTAATTTCTTGTTTGTGCTTTTTTCCTCAAAATAAAATTTGAATTATGAAAAAATGTTCAACATAATTTTGAACGATCTAAATTGTCATGAATTTCTGCTTTTCACCAGTATGACCCTAATGGCAAACCTGAATTGTGTAACAACATTTTGCTTACCAATGCATGCTTCAAAATGTGATTTCATTGCAGCTCAGTGCAATTAAATTGAATCCGCTAAATTGATGTTGCTCCTTGTTTTGATGAGGCCACCCCCATGTCCTGTGGATGACTTGAACCTTAAATTATGGATATATTTGCATTGATCTACATAAAATTGTATTTGGTACAAAGAGTATTTTTGTATTTGTATTTTAAATGATAGACAAGATGTGAATCAAGAGTAGTTTATGATTATGCTCTTTATTCATCCTTATTTGAAATACATATGCATCATGAGAATCTAGGCTATTCCGTTTGATTTTCTGCCATCTTAACTAGTATGCACAACATTATGAATGTTTTGTACTTTTAGTATTTTTCCAGTGAATTCCAGTAATTTTCAAAACTACTTAGGGTGGAGCATTCACAAAATTGTTTCCATGTGCAATTCAGCATTGTACCAATTTCTTATTATTCATGGAGAATTTACCGTGATTTGTTACCCTTCCAGGATATCAATACAAAGTCCTAAATAATATCTACAGATTCCATTGTTAAATTACATTTGATTGTGATGCATTAGTGGGCAAAATATTGACGTGAAGTAAATAGTCGCCATAGTCCCACCAGACTATAGGACTACTTTCGCGTTGGAAAGATACGACTGATGGTGGTTTAAACTGAGGGTCATCATACCTCAGGCCAGGTTGAGAAGGGGAACCCTTTATGGTAATCTCAGTTTGTTTGGGAATTGAACCCATGCTGTTGACATGACACTGTATTGCAAACCAGCTATCCAGCCAACCGAGCTAACTGACCCAAAGAAGTAAATACCTACAATTAGTTGGCCACTATGTTTATAAGGGACAGATTTAAATAGTTCAAATAGTCCATCTGATAAGACAGGGCTGTGGGAAAAACTATACATTCTGTAAGATGCTGAATCCACAAATTAGTGTAAGAATGTCATTATTCCCTACCTGGGCTTACCCATGTAGAATGGGCAGTTGGATAAGATAGCAGGATGTAGGCACCTCTACAGCTCATTAATTCTGAATCATTTGCTTTTACAGTCAAAATAATAAGCTGGCAGGAATCATTTGTATTTGGTATGAGGTAAGTACATAATTAAAGCAAGATGACATGCCTGCCTCTCAATATCTGCTCCAGTTTCTAGTTATTAGTCTTTACAGATGTTTTGATATTTAGTGTCTGAAGCTATGTTATTCAATTTGTCAGTACTGTATAACAAAGTCTGTTGTTTCAGCTTCTAGTTCAGAGCAGAGAATGTTTCAGATAAGCCACAAAGTCCAAATAAAGTTTCCTTTCCTGACTGTACAGATCAAAAGCCATTTGTGAACACTGATATGGAAATGGATTAATTAAAGCCCTGAAGCTATGATGTCTATAAAAATCTTTGGCCATATTACTCCTTCATTTCTCAGGCAGACTTGGAAGTCTTTACCCTATGTCTACTGCACTGCAAGTGCAAACAGTTAATTTAAGAAAGACGTGTTTTCCTATTATTAGTTAAGAATTGAAGTGCATGTTTACAACTTTTCAGTGCCTTGTCTCTCACCAAGTCTGTAACTTCCTGCACACCTATTCGTTTCTCTTCCCTCTGTGCATCATTTGCTTTTGATCTGTCAGTGACTGTTGTGCTTTCAGCTGTGAACTCTGCACTTCTGAACTCTGCCTCAAAACCTACATAATTTCCAGGTTTCATATCTCCAGAATGTGCTTCTTCCTCGGTTTTCCAAAATGTTAAAGTCCACAGGAGTATGGAGAGGCAGTGGTGTCATAGTTATGTAACTGGACTATTAGTCTAAAAGCAGAGGTTGCGGACCATACTAGATGATAAGATTTGATTCCAATAAAACTCTGGAATTTAAAAAGCTTAAATCTGGTTCATTAATTACCCTTTTACAGAAGGAAATCTGTCATCCTGACTTGCAAGTGGGCCTACAAGTGGGCAGTAAGAGTGAGGCAGTAAGTGCTGCCCTGACTCCAAGAATAAATTTTAAAAAGTTACTTGCAAATCTGACAGGATGGAAAACAAATGTTATTTGGTTAGCTGATTGCCCTTTGCCCTTTCCTTGGACTTCGTTAGGGTGGGGCAGGATGACCAGAATCTGGACATTTTCTATCCCTGTTGAAGTTGAACATTAAACCCCAGCTAAGGGCAAGCAATAGTCATAGAGATGTACAGCATGGAAACAGACCTTTTTGATCCATCCCATCCATGCCGACCAGATATGCCAACCCAATCTAGTCCCACCTGCCAGCACCTGGCCCATGTCCCTCCAAAAACCTTCCGATTCACATACCCATCCAGATGCCTTTTAAATGTTGCAATTGTACTAGCCTCCACCACTTCCTCTGACAGCCCATTCCATACACGTACCACCCTCTGATTGAAAAAATTGCCCCTTGGGTCTCTTTTTATATCTTTCCCTCTCACCCTAAACCTATGCCCTCTAGTTCTGGACTCCCCCACCCCAGGGAAAAGACTTTTGTCTATTTATCCTATCCATGCCCCTCATGATTTTGTAAACCTCTATAAGGTCACCCCTCAGCCTCTGACGCTCCAGGGAAAACAGCCCCAGCCTATCAACCTCTCCATATAGCTCAAATCCACCAACCCTGGCAAAACCCTTGTAAATCTTTTCTGAACCCTTTCAAGTTTCACAACATCTTTCTGATAGGAAGGAAACCAGAATTGCACGCAATATTCCAACAGTGGCCTAACCAGTGTCCTGTACAGCTGCAACATGACCTCCCAACTCCTGTGCTTAATACTCTGACCAATAAAGGAAAGCATACCAAACACCACCTTCACTATCCTATCTACCTGTGACTCTACTTTCAAGGAGCTATGAATCTGCACTCCAAGGTCTCTTTGTTCAGCAACACTCCCTAGGACCTTACCATTAAGTGTATAAGTCCTGCTAAGATTTGCTTTCCCAAAATGCAAAACCTCATATTTATCTGAATTAAACTCCATCTGCCACTTCTCAGCCCATTGGCCCACCTGATCACAATCCCGTTGTAATCTGAGGTAACCTTCTTCGGTGTCCACTATACCTCCAATTTTGGTGTCATCTGCAAACTTACTAACTATACCTCTTATGCTCACTCATTCTGAGCAAATAAAAATGTATGCATGGAGCAGGGAAAGTAATAATTGTTGTGAATCAGTGATTCCTTGTTCACTGCCTTTTGAAATAGCTTTTTACCTAGGGTTGGGAAGCTGAAGAAAATTCATCCCCTCTCCATTCTTTTCATTTATTCCGTGCCTAGTCCCAACAGAATGTCTCTGTCTCTGTCTCTGTCTCTATTCTTCCACATACATTTGGTCATTGGGCAATTATTGAAGCCATAAGAAAGGCATATTGGATGCATCATATACTAACATAAAAGATTAGCAAATTTTTAAAAAATGCTTATTTTATTGACAAAATTTAGAGGAATGCACTAATTTGTTTACTGAAATGTCTGAATATTGTACTTTTAAAATTGTTAAATGATCTGATTCATTTCTTGTGTAATGCAGGATGTGCAGGTTTCTTTTTAGAAAGACAGACAGCTAAGAGTCTGTTTACTCAAGTACTTAAATCATCAATCATTCCATCCACAGCAATTTCAAGATGATGTCAGCAAATTGATCCCAACTTTAGTAAATGAATACCATGCTTGAATTGCCTCTACAGAGCGTTCCTAGGCAGATCCAATTCTCTGGTAAATAATATTGGGGCAAATAGTGTTTTACCTGGCCAATTATTCTAGCGAGTACTTTGCTTCCAAGTCTGAATGTTTGCATTATGCTTATTTCTTATTCAAAAGCATATTTGAGCAAAACTGGCCTCCTCTTTCCCCACCTAATGCACTTTAGGTGTAGCTACTCTCACATTGTAGTGGTACATGGCAGCAGCTCACCATTACTTTCACAAGGGTAATTAGTCCTGGGCAATAAATGCTGATACCCACATCCCAGGAGTAAAATAAACCGTAGAGACGAACCTGAATAAACTATCAACACTTCTCATGGCATTTTGCATACTCTTTGTAAGAAGAGTATGAAGACCCAAAATAAACAGTATATGAATTAGTAGTGCCATCTGTCATTGTAGTTGAAGTTCCAAATTTATATGTAAAATGATGTAAAATTGATAAAGATTCATTTAGTATTGCCTATACAAACTGCAATTTCAAGATATCATGACTAAGTTTGTTTCTCATTAAACCTACTGTGATATTTCTGCTGTCAATTGTAGTAAGTTGAGACCCTGGGGTTCTTACTGGCTGAGATCATGTCTTTACTTATTCATGAGCAGCAAGAGAATAGGTTCGATATTAAACTGAGTAGAACATATTGTCTGGCACAAGACCTGGAGATCACCAATGCAAACTACCATGAGGAAAATATAATATAAATGAATTAATCTGCTATTACTAATGCAGGCTAGAAGAAAGTCATATTGATTTTTTTTTTAAAAATGTTCTGAAAACTGGCTGTGGCCATTAGCAAAATAAGATTTGCGTTCTGGACAGGTAGAATGCAGAATCCTGTAGCCAGCAGATGCAAAAAATAATTACCTGGAAATGAAACATGTTTTTTGTGTATTATTCTAAGATGGAAATGATAAAACAAGAAACCATAGGTTTGAGCCTATAACTGACAATACAGGGTCAACTATACCTTCTCCACAACCATCCCCCTTCCTCACAACAGTGGATGCTATTATTTTTAAAAACTGCAGTTGCATTGTTTGAACAATGTGGAATATCTAATTCAATGGCCGAATCATTTCTTGTAATTATTACAAGATGAAGCTGGAAACACTGCATCTAGTTAATAATGGCATTCTTATGATGGCATAACCAAGACGCACTTGATGAACCCAGCTGCTGAAATGATAAATTTGACGGATTTTAAGCCTTTTAATTGTGGTTCAAATTATCCATGTAGAATTATGACATCAAATAAAATGTGGCGTGTTGTTTTCATTAGAATTACCTTGTGATTTGTTCTCACACTTTAATATGGTGTCCACCTATGTCAACTGTGGATAAGCGAACCTGCATTTTGGTGAGATATTTTAAAAACTTCAATGGTTGACTCGCTTATTGTGAACTTTGGTAAATGTCATACTCTATAATGCTAGTAGATGTTAAATTAAACAAATTATTTTCAAGGAATTTTTTAAAAGACCTTTACCACGAATTTTTTCCTTGATCCAATGATGTTTTGAATATAAAATATACTGTACAAAATAATAGCACATAGCCCTTCTGAATGGTGTAGAAGTGTTCCCTGACTAGGATCCATGCCTTCATTACAGAGAGTTCTAATCAAGATGAAATGGAACTAATTTTCAGAAGTGTTAAGTGATTAACCTTTTGAGGCAGGGATATCAAATTTAATTATCCATCATGAGCAATGCCACTTAGATCAGACTGATGTTTTCAGACACAAAGGCATGATCTCATATTCTACAACTTTAAGAGGCGCTGTTAATTTGAAAATAGCATCTTTCTCTGGCTTTATGTAGTCTCAACCCTGGGTCATTGCCCATGATTAACATTTTAACAAAATTAGCTTGATCTTTTATGTGCAACATCTGTCATGTAAGAGATATTCATGTTCCTAAGGATCACAGAGTCCTTGGTAAAACTTGAATTTAAATGATTTGGAGATACCGGTGTTGGACTCAGGTGTACAAAGTTAAAAATCACAGTAGTCCTGGTACAACCTGGTGTTGTGTGATTTTTAAATTTAAATGGACTGACAGAACATTATAAATGTAAAATTAATTAGTAAACCATGAAATAAAAATATTGCTGTCAGCTAGATAGAATGTAGCTATGCCTAAAGGACAGTTCAATTATTTTACATGAAAGGTGCCATTGAAATGTGTTGGAATTTTTGATCAAGATCACCTGTCACAAAGGTGAGATTATTTTGAGACTAGAATATTAGATTAGATTACTTACAGTGTGGAAACAGGCCACACCGACCCGCCAAAGCGCAACCCACCCAGACCTATTCCCCTACATTTACTCCTTCACCTAACACTATGGGCAATTTAGCATGGCCAATTCATCTAATCTGCACATTTTTGGACTGTGGGAGGAAACCGGAGCACCCGGAGGAAACCCACGGGGAGAATGTGCAAACTCCACACGTTCAGTCGCCTGAGGCGGGAATTGAACCTGGGTCTCTGGATCTGTGAGGCAGCAGTGCTAACCACTGTGCCACCCACTCGGATTGGATGTTGAAGTTGAACCTATACTAGAGCACATGAAGTTGATTGATTAATTACTTAAACTTTACTAATTGCATCCACTTAACTACAAAACGTGGGAAATTGGATATCTATTTGTCCATACTGTGAACACAAGTACAAATAAAATTGAGCTGAGTAGGATATGCAAAATCAGATAAAATGACTACGCTCCCTGTAGAATTTTCCAAGGAACTATCTTCGTGGCTTCGTACGATGAAGCTGCGTCATAGGAAATTCAATCCAGAAGTTTGAAATAGTGTTTATTGAAACCCTAAGATCAGGGCTTCCCAAACCTTTTTCCTACTGCCAGCTATTTTGAGGCTTGAAAATTGCCATGATCCCTCAATGAGAAGTTAGGAGGTGGGTATAGAGAGAAGACAACTTGTGGGGGTGGGGGATGATTCTGCTTCAGTCATTGGTGTTGTGAACTTGACATCAAAATCTTAGCTTGCGAACCCACCTGGTGTCCCAACCCTCACTTTGCTTCTGCTTCTGGGTCAGAGTTTCCCAATGTGAGTGTATTCATATATATTTTAGTACTATGTGCATTCATGTTATTCTCTAGAAATGGTGCTTGATTATTTTCAGCACCGTTGAATTCTATTTATATGGTTTACTGTGATACTTTATGACATTACCCTACTTGGTCAGATAACTTCTGCAGAGCTTTTGGATTTTAATTAAAAATAGTGTTTCAAGCTACACTCGAGCACTATAATAAATGTGTGGTTTAGATTGGTGGAGATATAATTGAGCTTGTCTCTTATCCCCTAGAGGCCTTTTGCATGAAGACTCTGATGTAGAATGGGCACTTTAGTGAAAATATTAGACCGTTGTTAGTACCTGTGACACTACTCCAGTAAGAACTCATGTCTTCCTGAAAACAGGAGACGCAAAAAAAGAAAACTGATGTGCAAACTGTGCCTTCACTCACTTTCTCCTTCACACTGTTCAGTCAGACTAACTACCTTTAACTGTACGTATTATTGTGACTCACTAAATTTCGAAATGTATACAGTTTCAAAGAATGAATGGATTAAGGGACCCTACAATATATTTGGGACTCACTTTTTAATTTTGATTATAAAACCTACATCAGTTTCAAATGTAGATTGAGTGAACACTAATCTAAAGGTGTAATAGTCTTGATTAATTGCAAGATCTATTCCACAATTTTATAAATTTTAGTCTATCATAACCAGTACAAAAGAAGTAATACTTAATAAAAGCAGTGGCACTTCAGTTGATCCACTTCATGATGCCAATAGTTGGCTGGGCACAGGTCTCTTGTTCTCGTGACTGAAGTTCTCCCTTCTTCAACCTTTGTTTCTTGTGCATTGAACCCTTAAGGATCAATACTTAGCCCTTGCCAGCTGCTATCGCTGCAAATAATTGGAAACCTGCTGAACTCTAATTGGCTCTTTAGTGGCCAAACAGTTCATAGTTAAAAATCACACAACACCAGGGTATAGTCCAGCAGGTTTATTTGGAAGTACGAACTTTCAGAGCACTGCTCCTTCATCAAGTAACTAGTGGGGCAGGATCAGAAGACACAGAATTTATAGTAAAAGATCACCGTGTCATGCAATTAAAACGATATATTGAACAAACCTAGATTGCTGTTGTCTTCCATCTTTTAGAATGGGTTTCAGGTTTTGGTTCATTAATATGTAAATCCCACAACTTCTTTTAAGGCACATTCTCGAGATAACTCGTGTTTTACGTAAAAATGACATCCCAGCTCAGACAATGCATTAAAGGTGTGAGGTTAGAGATTGTCTGTATCCCAATCTTGAGTCAGACTGGTTCTATTTCCAAAGTAGGAATTTATAAATGTTACATGGATTGACTGCCTGCAGGTTGTGTGCTTTTTGAACAAAAATAGAATGTATCTGCAAATGCAAATTCACCCCATATGTGCACATGTGAGGGAGAGCGAGTGAGTGTGTGTTTGTTTGTGTGTGCGCGTGTGCTTGGTAGAGTGCGCATGTGAGTGTGACGGAGTATAAGCCTGTGTGGGTGTCAGAGAGAGAGCGTGTGTATGAGAGAGGGTCTGCGTGAGTGAGAGAGTATGAGAGAGAGTCTGTATAGTGTAGTGGGGTCACCTGTATTGTGGTATGAACTCAACATCCTGGTTGAGGCCATCGCCATGCATACCAAAGTTGGCTATCAGTCTCTGGGGTGATAGTAAATCACAAGGAGGTGATACTACATACTCTAAAAGAGTATGAGGTTGAGGCCACTCTCATGGGTACTAAACTTGGCTATCAGCCTCTGCTCGGCCACTCTGCATTGTTGCATATCCTGAAATCAGCCTTAGAGGATGGTCAACTGAAGATTTGAGGCCAAATGTCCCAGTCCGCTGGAGTACTCCCCCAACTGTCTTGCGATTGTTGTGCCAGGATGTTCCCAGTCAGGGAGCACTTTAGCTGTCCAGGACACTTGGCCTCGAGTCTTCGGGTAACAGTTCCTCAAGGCTGACTTCAGGATATGCAACAACGCAAAGTGGCCGAGCAGAGACTGATAGCCAAGTTTGGTGGAGAAAGTGAGGTCTGCAGATGCTGGAGATCAAAGTTGAAACTTTATTGCTGGAACAGCACAGCAGGTCAGGCAGCATCCAGGGAACAGGAGATTCGACGTTTCGGGCACAGGCCCTTCCTGAAGAAGGGCCTGTGCCCGAAACGTCGAATCTCCTGTTCCCTGGATGCTGCCTGACCTGCTGTGCTGTTCCAGCAATAAAGTTTCAACCTAGCCAAGTTTGGTACCCATGAGAGTGGCCTCAACCTCATACTCTTTTAGAGTATGTAGTATCACCTCCTTGTGATTTACTATCATCCCAGATGTTCCAACTAATTCTCTGTAAAAGGTCAAACAACTACAAAACTCACCACATGTACAGAAGCTATTTCTAAAGTAATATATATATATACACATATAGACTTATGGGTAGCCACACTTCTACAAGTCCATAGAAGTAAACATGGTTTAGTTTTGTAACTTAATGTTCCAAAACAAAGCTATGTTCTTGAATTAAAACCTTTTCGGCTCAAAGAATTCTCATGTGTTAGCTTAAATTTATGCTGGCTTGTGCAACAAAGCAGCAGTTAAACCTTGCTTTTGGCCTGGCCATATGGCTTTTTCTCCCTTGCAGAAACTGTTTTCCAACTAACTCCAATTAAGGAGGCAAAAGTGAGGACTGCAGATGCTGGAAACCAAAATTCAGATTAGAGTGGTGCTGGAAAAGCACAGCAGGTCATGCAGCATCCGAGGAGCAGGAATCCTGATGAAGCGCTTTTGCCTGAAACGTCGATTTTCCTGCTTCTCTGACACTGCCTGACCTGCTGTGCTTTTCCAGCACCATACTCTTGACTCCTATACTCAATGCTCTGACCAATAAAAGGAAAGCATAGGATGGTGATTACTATCTACCTGCAACTCCAATTAAGCAGACTATAATTTAATTCTTCACTTGCTTAAACAAGGCAAAATCGTTGCTTTATTGAAAAAAAATCCTCCATTCTAGGTCCCCTTTTCCCTTCAATAATATTTTCTAATGATGTACCTGAAAACAAAAGTCAAATTAATTTGATTAAGGAAGAGGAATTTGTACAAGTAATCTACAATTGCACAGACCATTGAAAATGAGTCTTTTTAATTTGAGTAGACTTAATGGCTTCACTTTGTATCCCAAACTATTATGTTTATTTAAAGATATTCTAATTGTTCAATCAATTTAGCTATTACATTTTGAACATTTTATGGTGATGGAGGGAAGATTTTGAATTTATATTGTACGTATTAAAACTAAATGGTCCATTTCTTTGCATGTAGAAGTGCACCTGAATTTCTACAACAAAAATGCGTATTGTAGAGAGCCAGAATGATGTGGTATGTTGAATCAGAAATCTGTCTGTAAGGCATTCTTTACTTAATTCATTGCGTAACTAATGCTAATTGCTTCCTATAAGGCTGTGCTCCATTACAATTGCCAGCTTTTATGTTTTGTCTTTAAGTCACAGTAACTTGATTCCTCTTGTAAAGGTTATAAATCGCTGGCCAGAAAACAGAAACATTTAGATACTATTTGTTGCTATTTAGATGGATCCTGTTTGAAACACTTGTCTGTTGATACAACAGCATCATCAAATTGAAATTGTTATCTGTTGCATTTGCTCACATTCCTGTTTAGTGTGGAATACATTGATCTTTACACAGAATGTAATTATTATAGGAACAGAGATCATTTGTCTCCAAGCTTTTTCTTCTGAATCAATGAACTACTCACTGGCTTTGTCGTCTGATCAGTTTCCACATTTATTATAATAACACCACCTTTCTACATCTTAATCTATTCAACACCTCTCTTAACTCCTCCATTATCTGTATCGTCAGACTTCTTGCTGTCATCCAGCAATGCAAGGAAAAATTGGGAAGACTAAAGCCAGAATCTTTGACCCCACTCCCTAATTTTCACAATATGTATTCTAAATCCTATTGCATCACCCTTGGATGAGGAACTGCTGGTTTGTGCCCTGCCCTCAGTGCCATAGGTTCCTCAGATGGCACTGAGCAGGGTCAGATGCCAAATTACAGTAAATTGTTGTTCAAGAGCCTGTAAACGTTCTGCTACCAGCATTGCATATGGCGTACACCATTCTGGTAAATGTGTGACATTTATTTTTATTTGCCTCCTTTTACCTTAGTGCAGTGTTTCAAACATTTGTCATTTCTGTTTGCCATTGTTGTGATCAAGCCATGACCAACCATCACTGGTATCCATACATTGAGACGAAGAGGGACACCAGTTCGACTGGGAAAATACATCCATCCTGGAACAGGCCAAACAAAGACGTGTGAGAATTTGTAGAGGCCTGGCAATCAAACCAGAACTCCATTAATAAACATATCAATTTGGACCCTATTTACCAACACCTCAGAACCAGAACTGGAAATGATATCACCTACCACAACAAACTAATACATATAAATAACAAGCAGGACAGATCACCAACACTTCACCTGAGGCTCACTGATGATGTTACCTAGCTTCGTGACAAAACGTCTGAAAACAAATCCACAGCTCAGTGAGCAAACGGACAACCTGAGCAACAAATCCTCTCCAAAATCTCAATTTTCTTTCTTATGCCATTTTCGCATGTATTTTTGAGACACCGGGTAGGTTCGCTAACTGAATGACCCCCCCACCCCCACCCCCAGACTTTACCACACCACGACCATTGTACTTTAGCAGTAAGACCTTAGACTGTGGTCTTTCCCCATTGCGTCTTGGCAGCAGCTGCCCCAAACTTTTGTGTGTCTCTCAGCATGTAGTCCTGAACCTTGAAATGTGGTAGTCTGCAACATCTGGCTAAGGTCAACACTGGAAGGCCAACAAGTTTTGGACAGACCAAAGAACATCTTGCACTAAGTTGATGAACTTCCAGGAGGATGTTTGTCTCAGTGGGCGTCCTGGGGAATAGACCGTGGTGCACCGAGTCATGCATCATGGAGCTGCTTGAGACAAAATTGCATTATTATTTGATGATTCCTTGTGTATGATTATAAGTTTTCATCAAAGAAGAGTGTGACATGTATGCTCCTTTATTTGTGTGTGCATTTTAAAGTAATGTGGATAATTATACTTTAATGTGCTTTTGATAAGTATCAAGTACTTTTTTATTAAAATGATATGTATCTTGAGAGGGCACAAAGTTGATAAATGGAAGTGAATTGTGATTTCTAAAATGAGCTCCACTGCCTTTACAATGAAATGAATACAAATAGGTTAGACATAAATGCTCAACTTCATTTTCTGCATATCTGATATTTCCTGCTAAGAAAGAACAACTGAAAGATGGCAGACCGATATTTTTGATGCTGAATGGAAAGCTGTGACATGCTAAAACCAGTTCTTACTGTGCTTTGTATTGAAATTCCGTGCAGTTTTGGCCACTGTTGAGGTGTTGAGAGTTGATGAACTTGTCTGGATAAGAACTGATTTTAATAATGCAAAAACAAGCTACAGTGCAAAGCTATTGCTTTCCTGTGATTATAAATTAGTGTAGCATCCAACAAAAATGTGATTTTAAAGGGTTAGTCATTTCAATATTTTCTATGTGGGAGCTATTCTCATTAATATCAACGCCATCAGGAAGGGAACTTTACTTTGAATAAGTGCTTTCTATCATGAGTAATTCACCATTCCATAAAGTGGAAAAACCAGACAGTCTCTCTGGGCTGCAATCCATTATGGTAATGAAACCCTTTTGATGAATAAGGAAAAGTATTTTGAAGGGATGCACTTGGTACACAAATACCCTTTTTTAAGTGCCTTTTGATCTTTACAGGCTGACACAACCTCTTAAGTGATCTGGTTGCTGTGGTGAATGACTTTATATAATTGAGTTAGGCATTGTTAAATTTTTCATATCCTCCGATACAAGCCCATGTGAGTTGGCAACTGTTGAGGCAGAGCTTGATTTTATTTCTTTAAATATTTTTACCATTGGTGTAGCCAGTTTTAGATCCACTGCATGATTATAAGAATACTATATCAGACCCTCTGAAACGTGATTGACTTTGACTTTTACTATATTTTGGGTAGTTAGTGATGGGCAATAAATGCAGGCCCAGTCAGTGATGCCCACAGCCCATAACTGTATGTAAGAAAAATTCTTCAAAAACATGCTGCGTGGCTTGAAAAATACGTACCTTTCTACAGAATTGCAGTTGTGTAGTTTCTGCCTTTTGCTCCTTCCCTTAAACTAAGTAACATGAAGTGGACCATCCTTTTTTAGAAACTTTACCACGCTTATACTTGCGATCAAAATCATAATCAAAATATGCTACTCTGGTCTTTTTCATGTATTATACTATTAATCAAAATGATTCATGATTTAACTGCTATTCTACTGATGCAGCATTTTACCTTGTAAAATAATTCTCCAGACTAAATGGTATGATAAATTGTTGGCATCGTTGCTGAAAGCAATATGTTGAACTGCTGTAATGTCCAAGCCTATTAGTCACCGAACGTTTGAAGGTCTTATCCTGGATAGTTCTGTTAATGATTAAGTTCTCTGTGTGCTTTTGAGAGGTTTTAGTGCTGGAATGATTTGGAGTCCGCCATTATCTTTAACCTTTACCCCACAATACATTTGGAAAATCAGTCTGTCACGTGACAGGATGAAATAGTGTTAAAGCACATGTGGTTGAGAGATAATATAATTCTAGCAAACTATGTAAGCACTGCTCTATATTTTTATTGCCTTTTATAGAGGGGAAGAATTTTATAGAGGGTCTTTCATGACCTCTGAACACCCTAAATTACTATCTTGCCCATGGTATATTTTGAAGTGTAGTTATGTAAGAGGATGACAGTCAATTGATACACTGTAAGGTCCTCCATACAGCAGTCAGAAAAGTGACCCTGCATATCTGTTTTATTTCTGTTGGTCATGATAGAGAATTCTCATTTCTCGAATAGTGCTATGGCGTCTTCGCCATATACCTGAAAGACCTGACCTCTAGTAAAGATGAACTGAGGTCTGCAATATATTGTCAACAAACTTGGTGCTTTTTCAAAATTTGTTGATGGCATGTCGGTATTTACTGCTTATCCCTGATGGCCAGATGACAGTTAAGAGTCAACCCCATTCCTGTAAGACTTTGAGTCTCTCACACACACCAGACCAGATAAAGTTGACAGATTTCCTTCCTTTAAAGGACATCAATGAATCAGATAGGTTCTTAAGACAATTGGCAGTAGTTACATAGTCTAGCTTTTATCTCCCAAGGTTTTAATTGAATTCAAATCTCACCATCAACCCTGGTGGGATTTGAAACAATGCCCCTCACAAGATTTAGAGCCATATAGAGTTACGTAGCATTGCAACAGACCCTTCAGTTCAACCAGTCCATGCTGACCATAATCCCAAACTGAACTAGTCCCAACTGCTGTACTTATCCTCCATGCATCTTCAGTCGGGCACAATCAGATTACCGTTGGCAATGATGGGAAGTCAATAAGGCAGTCGAAAAGTTCATTAATGATTTCCCTTGACATTCTGATTTTCCCAGTGCCAGTGTGGATACCTGTAATATCAATGGTTCATCAGCTCAAAGGTTGAGAGAACATACTGGATTAAACTCATGAAAAAAACTCCTATGTTCAAAGACATGTAGTGGCCTGCCATTGGTGCAGAACCTTGAGCAGTTTGCTTCTACTGAGTGCAGTTGGGTTTAAGGGAATCATGGTATTTCCACCCTCTTCACTTCCCTTTGACAACAATGCTTGTTCTTGCTATCCCATCTCTGTAACTACACTCTCAATTACTAGAATTAAAGCTGGTTTTATTGTAACATGTATTCAAGCACAGGACTATAATGAACAATGTACAAAGTTACCATTCTCTGATGCCATCATAGGTACAAAAACCCAAATAAAAAAACAACCATCATAGCTACAAAAACCAAAACAACCATCTAGGATTTTAAAAAACAGAATTAAAAAATAAAGTAGAAATACACAAAAAAGGTGGGGAAAAGCATCCAGATCTAAAAGTATAAGCGGACCTTCCTCCCCAAAGCCTTGAGTCTCGGTGCCGCTGCTCCCTCCGGCTGTCTGACCTCGCTATAGCTTTAGATTCTTCACTTCTCATCAAGCTACATCATCACTATGCCACCACCTCTCCATCTCTGGACTTAGTAGTGAATCAATAACCTCCTGAGAATGCTATCACTGATTCAGTGCTAACCAAATTATCATAGAATGCTTATAGTGCAGAAAGCCTTTCAGCCCTTCATCTCGGAACTGACTTTAAAGGAACAACTTACCTAGAGTCACCGTCTTGCCTTCGCAGGAGAAGCAAACTGCTTGAGATCCTGCAACTGTGCTGTTATGAGCGAAATCCTGGGTGAGAATCCCCAAGCTAATGCTTTCAAATAAACCCTTTGGACTATAACCTGGTGTCGTGTGATTTTTGACCTGTATATTCTTGTAAAGGGAAGACCTGAAACATGTTGGTGCTAACTCTTTATCGGGTGGTTGTGGAACAGGACCATAAGACACACTTTATAATAAAAGGGTTGTAGTGTCAGGGAGCTGTAATGATATATTAAACAGATTTAAATTTGTTCATATCCCATTATAAACAAAAGTTTTAATCTAAGATTGTTTACTATGCCACATCTCCATGACACTGGACTACTTTGGCTATAAATTCTGTGAGCATGGTCTTAACCTCCACAACCACCTGATGAAGGAGCGGCGCTCCAAAGGCTAGTGCTTCCAAATAAACCTGTTGGACTATAACCTGGTGGTGTGATTTTTTTCGTAAAATTTAGATTAAGTCTTTCATCTTTTTAGAATAGGATATGCTAGTTTCGGTTCTTCAAATGTAAATCCTAGAACTCTGGTGTTGGTGTTGGTGGGGGTGTGTGTGATGGGGTATAAGCCTGTGAGAGAATGCATGCATGGGTGAGAGTGCGAGGGTGTATGTGTGTGCAAATGAGAGAGGGTCTGTATGAGTATGTTGGAGTGTGTGTGTCTGTGTGTGTGTGTGTATATATAGTGCAGTGGGGTCACCTGTAGTGTGACATGATCCCAAGGTCCCAGTTGAGGCCATCCCCATGCGTACTGAACTTGCCTATTAGCCTCTGCTGGGCCACTTTGCATTGTTGCTTGTCCCCAAGTCAGCCTTGGAGGATGGTCACCTGAAGATCTGAGGTCGAATCGCCTGGACCGCTGAAGTGTTCCCTGACTGGGAGGGAACCTGGTGATATTTGCGCAGTGTCCATTCATCTGTTGTTGTTCATCTGCTCTGTCTTGCCAACATACCATGCCTCAGGGCATCCCTGATGGCAGCGTATGAGATAGACAACATTGGCCAAGTCACATGAGTGTACATGGGCCAACGTTGGGGAACACTTCAGTGGTCCAGTACATTCAACCTCGAACCTTCGGGTGACCATCCTCCAAGGCAGTCTTTGGGACAAGCAACAGCGCAAAGTGACAATGCAGAGGCTGATAGCCAAGTTCCATACCCATGGGGATGGCCTCAACCAGGACCTTGGGTTCATGTCACACTACAGGTGACCCCATTGAACTATACACTCTCAAGCGCACACACGCATGTGCACACAGACACACTCCAACATACTCTCTTGCTCACGCAGGCCCCTGCTTATACTCTGGCTCTCTCACATACGCACACACATGCACCCCCTGCACTCTGCCCATGCACTGACCTCTCACAGGCTTATACCCCATCACATTCACACACATACTTGACGAAGCTTACACACACACTTTCACATGCACTCAAACTCACATGCACGCACTCACTCTGTCTCTCCTACACATACACACAAAAGTATATGAATTTATATTTGCAGAATTATGTTTTATTTTGATCAAAAACTGCAAGAATTAATGTAAGATTCTGTAAGTCCCACTTTATAAATAGAACCAGTCTGACTCAACATTGGAACACCGACAAACTTTCACCTCAGATCTTTAATACATTGTCTAAGCTGAAATGGCACCTATTGTTAGAAAAGCTGAAGCTATCTTGAGAATGTAACTTAAAAGGAGTTCTGGGTTGACATATTAAAGAATGAAGTGAGCATATCCCATTCTAAAAGATGAAAGACTTACCTAAATTTGTTTAATATATCATTACAGCTCCATGAAACTGTAACCCTTTTGCTATAAATTTGTCTTATGGTCCTATTCCATAACCACCTGATGAAGAGGTAGTGCTCCGAAAGCTAATGCTTCCAAATAAACCTGGTGTTGTGTGATTTTTAACTTTTTCTTTGAAGTTTCTTTGACGCCTTGTCAGGTGTGACATTCCAGGTTCTGTCTCCAGACAGCTACGGAATTGACAAACACAATCATTTTGGCTGCATTTGCCCTCCTTAAATCACGTAATGGAATTAAAAATTCAACAAGTCCATTGATGATCCAGAGTTATGAGCTGTCATTATAGTAGTGCATTCTTCAAGTTAATAATTTAAATTCTCCTCTTCGTGCCCCAATTGAACTGCCTTCACCATACGTTTTCAGACAGTGATTCTCGATTCTAGGTGTTGTGTTGCTTTTTTTTTGGTCAGATACCTTAAATTTGTGCTCTCTACTTCTTCTTTCTTCCATAAATGGGAACATTTCTACCTATCTACTCTGTCCAAACTCCATGTGATTTTAAATACCTCAATTAAATTTTCTCCTAAACTTCTCCAAAAAGAAGTCTCAACAACTTCAATCTGTTTCTGAAACTGATGTTTCTCATCACTGGAACCATTTGTATCAGATTTTTAAATCCTTCCAAAGTGTGCTGTTTAGAAATGGGCACAATATTCTAATTGAGGCTGAACCAGTTTTTTTCTACAGTGTTAACATCATATGTACTGGTGTAGAAGTGTGGTTTCTAATGAATTTTCAGCCAAAAAGTAGGGGATTGAGTTTTATGTGAGTAACATTTTGGAAGGGTTCAAATTCATTTCTCCTTTCATAGAGTTACCAGCTTGAAGCTTGTGTGTTTGTTTGTGCCAATCCTCCTTCCTTAAGCGGCACAAAAGAACCTAAGGTATGTGCATAGATACTAGGAACAGAACAGCTCATTCAGTGATGTGCTATTCTATGGTCGTAAAAAATAGGTGAAATTAACAAACATATGTTCAAAGGGTTTTGTTTTGTGTTGGCTCAAAATTTGGGTTTGAATATTTTGGCCAAAGGTGAGGGGTTGACCTTTGCATGAGATTGACCATTTTCTTAAAAATAGACAGCAATGTCCATGCTTTTGTAACCTGCATTCTTATTGATTAGAGTCGAGACGGCTGTGTGCTTTCTTAACCTTGTTCTCCATCTATCCTGTCATCTTCAGTACTTTGTATACATGTAGACTCAGGCTCCTTTGCTCCTTTTTTAGAATTGGTTCTTTTTATTTCACCTCTTCTGAATTCTTCCTACCAAAATACATCACTTTGCACTTCTGTGCATTGAATTTAATCTCCAATCTGTTTGTCCTTCAAATTTGTAGATCACTCTTAGAGTTCACAATAGTTTTGTATCCTCTGCACATTTTAAAATGTTGCTGCCTTCACCATAGTCTATATCCTGACTATTTATTTATGTATGCCTATCTCCGGAAGATTGGGGTACTAATGTGCTCCAAACTGATAAACAACTGTTCACTACTTCTCTTTCCT
The DNA here is from genome assembly GCF_004010195.1 of Chiloscyllium plagiosum. Taxonomy (NCBI): domain Eukaryota; kingdom Metazoa; phylum Chordata; class Chondrichthyes; order Orectolobiformes; family Hemiscylliidae; genus Chiloscyllium; species Chiloscyllium plagiosum. The sequence goes on from NC_057720.1 coordinate 19,097,413, forward strand.
GTTGCTCATCTAATTTTATATCCATGTTGCTGCTGTCCTTTTGTTCCATGAATTCTAACTTTTCTCTGAAGTCTGTTGTACACCACTGTATCAGAGAACTTTTGGGAGTCTAGTCACACCGCATCAACAACAGTTTCCTCAACAACTTTGTTAGCTCTTCAAAAACATCCAGATTAGTTGAAAATTATTTTCACTTAAGAATATCCATGCTGGCTTTCCTTAATTAATGCACATTTACCCAAGTCACAATGAATTTTATCCTGAATTATTATTTCTATAAACCTCACCAGCACTTGAAGGTAAGCAGATTGGCATGTAGTTATAGACTCATACAGCATGGAAAGAGACCCTTCGGTCCAACCAGTCCATGCCAGACATAATCCCAAACTAGACCCACCTGCTTGCTCCTGGCCCATATCCCTCCAAACCTTTCCTATTCATGTACTTATCTGAATGTATTTTAAATGTTGTAATTGTACCTACTTCCACCACTCCCTCAAAGTTTATTCCACACAAGATCCACCTTCTGTGTAAAAAACAAAATAAAAATTGCCCATGTCTTTTTAAAATCTCTCCCCTCTCTCACCTTTTAAAATTGTGCCCCCACTCTCAAAATCCCCCATCCTAGGGAAAAAACACCTACCCTACAAGTAAATGATATGTGGAACTTGTTGTAAATGATATGTGGAACTTGTTGTAAATGATATGTGGAACTTGTTCAAGGGCGCTGTATTCTTCTATGTTCTATGTTCTATGTTCTACCTTTAACTCTACCTAAACCCCTCATGATTTTATAAACTTCAATAAGGTCACCTCTCAACCTCCGTGCTCCAGTGGAAAAAAGTCCCAGCCTTTTTTTTATAACCCAACTTGACAACATCCTGATAAATCTCTTCTGAATCCTCTTCAGTTTAATAATATCCATGGGGTGTAACATTTGCAATTTTCCAGTTCAATGACATCCTGAATCCAAAGATGATCGGAAAATTCTAACCAGTGCCTCTGAAATTTCCTTTTTGCTCTTTTGATGTATCTCATCTGGTCCTGGTACCATATTTGCCTTTGAGTATTGACAGCCAATCTGGTGCCACCACCTTACCAAATTTTAAATCCTTCAAGTGTCTGCCTCCTCTTTCGCCATGATTTGCACAAAATCTTTCTTGGTAAAGACATATAGAAGGCACTTATTTAAAGTGTCAGTCATCCTCTTTTTGGTCTCTAATCAACCTCACTTCTTCATTTTACTATTTTTATTTTATTATTTATTTTCCTGCAGAAGACTCTCTTTTCATAGTGTCTCTATTCTCTTATTTGTTTTTTCAACTCCTTTCCGAATCCTCCATATTCAGCCTTGTTCTGTGTTGTATTATCTACGTGGCATCTATTCAAGATATTTCATTTTATTCCCTATATGTTGTAACCTAGGGAACTCTGGATTTATTTGCCCGGTCTTTCCCCTTCATGGGACTACTCAATTGTGTCTGAAACTCCTCTTTTTGAAAGGCAGCCCATTGTTCAATTACAGTCTTGCTAGCTAATTGTTTGATTCCAATTTCTCTTGGTCAAATCTATCCTTACTCCAAGAAGTTGACTTCTCTTTATTATTCTTGCTCTGGATTGTTCCTTTTGTCCTTTTTCCATAGGCAACCTAAACCTAAATAACAATGGTCACTGTCCCCTACATATTCTTCCACTGACACTTGATCTGTTGGCCTAACTTATTCTCAAGTATCACGTCTTGCAATGTCTCCTTTCTTATTGGGCCATAAGGTATGAATTAGAGGGGGTCATTTCAGAACAGAAATGCGGAGACATTTCTTCAGCCAGAGAGTGGTGGGCCTGTGGAATTCATTGCCACGGAGTGCAGTGGAAGCCGGGACGCTAAATGTCTTCAAGGCCGAGATTGATAGATTCTTGTTGTCTCGAGGAATTAAGGGCTACGGGGAGAACGCTGGTAAGTGGAGCTGAAATGCGCATCAGCCATGATTGAATGGCGGAGTGGACTTGATGGGCCGAATGGCCTTACTTCCACTCCTATGTCTTATGGTCTTATGGTATTCAAGCAGAAATGAGCCATTCAGTCTGCTTTATTATTCAATGAAATTATGGCTGATCCCCACTCTCAGTGTCCACTCAGACGGATGGCCATAGTACAGTACTATTTTGAAGAAGAGCAGGAGAGTCCACTTCCATCGAGTGCATGTATGGAATGAGTGGAAGTGGTGGAGGCTGCTACAATTACAACATTTAAAAGGCATCTGGGTGGGTATATGAATAGGAAGGGTTTAGAGGAATATGGGCCAAGTGCTGGCAAATGGGACGAGATTAGGTTAAAATATCTGGATGGCATGGACGAGCTATACGTTTCTATGACTCCATGATTATTTATCCCTCTTTCGATACCTTTTTAAAATATTTATTCATGGGTTGACGGTGTTGCTGGCAAATGTTGCCTATCCTTAATTGCTCGGAGGACAGTTAAGAGTCAATCACATTGCTGTGGGTCTGGAGTCACATGATGGCTAGACCAGGTAAGGCCAGCAGATTTCCTTCCTTTTAAAAGACGTTAATGGACCAGATGGGTTTTTTCCAACAACTAACAATGGATTCATAAATTCTTAATTCTATCGTTAGACTCTTAATTCCAGATTTTCATTGAATTCAAATCCCACCATTTGTCCTGGTGGAATTTGAACCAGGGACCCCAGAACGTTATCTGTGTCTCCAGATTAACAGTCCAGGGATATTGCAACCAGGTTGTTGCCTTCCTTGTAAAACTTTCTAGTTGTTATCACATTGCTGTTTGTGATATGTGCATTTTGGCTGCACCAATTCATGCATTCTAATTGTGACTACTCTTCAAGGCACTTCATGGATTGCAAAGCACTTTGAGACACTCTGGTTGTGAGGAATGCTTTATAACTGCACGTCTCTCTTGCTTAGCAATAGAGCCAGGCACTCACAGATGTGTCATAACCATGGTGCAGCTCCAGAAGTAAATGTAGTAAAATAACATTTATCCAGCCTTTCTAAAGTGGAAACCTATCTCTACCCCCTTGCTAAGATATCTCCTTTTGGCAGCTAACGTATAAGCAGTAATAGGAAGCATTTTTACTTAGAGCAAAAGCATATTTCATTAAAACCAACATCAATTATCCATCGCAATTTTAGACCCATTATACATCATTGTGTTCTGTCATAATAAGGAATTCTGCAGAATTTATGCAGGAATACAAAAGCAATTCTGCTGAATATTCACAGCTGTTGATTGAGGTGATAGTGGTGGGCAGGATGCTTTTTAGACTGCTTATCTTATTTATTGATAAGCAATTTTTGTGAGGCTTGTAAGGTAAAAGCATATCTGAGCTTCTAGTTGAATCAGTAATTTAGATTTGTCAGTTAATGACTTAGCAGTTTGCGGTTGTAATTTTCTTTGTATGAGGTCTGTGGGGATGATTGAGGTCCATGTGGAAAATGATACATACAGTTTGGTGAGTTGCATTTTGATATTTGGATGTCAGGAATGGGAGTAGAAATAGATCATTCAACCTATTGAGCTTACTTTGCCATTCAAAAGGTTTATGACTGATCAACTATCTCCATATCCCTTGATTTTGTGAATACTCGATGATTAAGCCTCCACATCCCTCTAAGGGAAAGAATTCCAAAGATTAATTGCCTTCTAATTGAAGAAATTCCTGTTCATATCTGTCTTCAATGGCCTGTTTCTATTTGTGCATTGGTTCTAGATTCTCAGGCTAGGTGAAGCATGCTGTATGATTTTGTAAGTTTCAAAGCAATCATCTCTCATTCTTAGAAATTCTAGAGCAACCTGTCCAACCTTTCCACAGGGCAGGAGAGGGGGCCTCAATTATTTTCCTTTGGGTGAGTGTTTGATGGGAGTGGAGCTGGAAATTCTGAAATGCCCTAGAGACTGATTACTAAACTTAGTGATCTCAGACTAAACCCCACTTTCTGCAATAGGATCCTCAGTTTCCTGACCCACAGGCCACAATCTGTGAAGGTGGGGACAATATTTCATCCTGTATACCCATGACTGCGTTGCCAAATACAGGACCAATGCCATTTGCAAGTTTGCTGATGACATCACCATAGTCTGTCGAATCTCAAATGGCAACGAAACAGACTACAGACGGGAGGTGGAAAACCTGGAAAAATAGTGCACTAAGAACAGCCTAACTCTCAATGCCAGCAAAACCAAGGAACTCCTTATTGGCTTTTGGTGGGATGTTACTCATGCTCCCCTTACACGTTAACAGCACAGAGGTGGAACAAGTGGAGATTGTCAAGCTCCTGGGCGTAATAAGCTTTCTTGGACTCTTCATGTGGACGCACTGGTTACAAAGGCCCAACAATGTCTCCTCTTCCTCAGGCAGTTGAGAAAATTTGGCATGATGGCGAATACCCTTGCTGACTTTTATAGGTGTGCCATTGAGAGCATTCTGTCAGGATATATCACTACCTGGTATGGCAACTGTACCATTCAAGATCGGAGACGGTTACAGAGTGGTGAACTCGGCCTGGACAATCCCAAAGGCCAACCTCCGTTCTATAGAATCCATCTACTATGCCTGCTGTCAAGGAAATGCTGCCAGCATTATCAAAAATCCATTCTACCCTGGTAATGCTTTTCTACAACCTCTACCATCGGGGAGAAGGAACAGAAGCCTGAACGCATGCACCAGCTGGCTTTGTAACAGTTTCTACCCTACTGTTGTTGGAATACTGAATGGATTCACAAACTCTTAACATTTGCCTGTACCTGTGTTTTTGTTTTTGCTGTTGTTTACCTATTATTTGCTTATCTATGCTACTTAACTCTGTGATCTGCCTGTATTGCTCGCAAGACAAAGCTTTTCAATGTGCCTTGGTTCACGTGACAATAAATTCAAATCAATTAAGCATTCTATTCATATCCACTGAAAAATGTGTTGCTGGAAAAGCGCAGCAGGTCAGGCAGCATCCAAGGAGCAGGAGGATCGACGTTTCGGGCATAAGCCCTTCTTCATATCCACTATGTTATGCTCTGTGGATTTTGTAAGTTTCAAAGCAATCATCTCTCATTCTTAGAAATTCTAGAGCAGACTTGTCCAACCTCTCCACTGGGCTGGAGAGGGGGCCCAAAGTTTGAGAAGATTTGTAGCTCGGGTGCTCGTTGTTATGGTTCTGTTCACCGAGCTGGGAATTTCTGTTGCAGACGTTTCATCCCCTGTCTAGGTGACCTCCTCAGTGCTTGGGAGCCTCCTGTGAAGCGCTTCTGTGTTGTTTCCTCCGGCATTGATTAGTTTTCCTTAGGGTGAATGTTTAATGGGGGTGAACCTGGAAATGCTGAAATTTAATAAGATCCTTATCTTTTTTAAAACTCAAATTTGCCACTTTTAGCTGTCTGATTTACAGGCTCTTTGGATGGTGGGCGGCTGTACAAGGGCACAAATGGACTAGCAATCTGAAAACATTAGTGGGATGTATTTAACTAGCTGTGGATGTATAATTGATCAAAGCAGAGTCTTTGCTTGAGGGATTGCCTACTCCTGGACTGTAAACTGTTACCTGTTGAAGTTTTCAGTTCCTTTTAATGTCAGTTTCCTGAACTAGTGGCATGTGGATTTTCCTCTGTTTGTATTAGGAACTTTAATTATTAAACTTTTCAATATTTCTGGAAGTGAGAGAGTGTTCCAGGAATGTTTATGGGAATTTTGTTTGCATTGGGAGAGTTTTATTAGTGGACAGAGTAAATATTGAAGAGTATTAGCCAGATTTCAGTTATAAGATCGCTTTTTTTTGCTTTGGGGACACATCTGTAGCTTGGAAAATGTTTGGCTTTAGTTTGCAAATATCCTGGTTGAGATTAGATTTGTGAAACAGTTCTTCTGGAGCAAGGAGTTAATTCAGAAAAGTGAGAAATAGGTTATCTCAGTGTAAGGTTTTAGTTTGAAAATTCAGTCCAAAAGTATTTGGTTAGGATCCTGAAGGGATTATTTGAAACTGACTGTGTTGTATGAATAATACTCAAACAAGTGACTATCAGGTACTTAAGATGGGGAATTGAAAGTAACAGTTAAGTCAAATGTATAGATGTGATAGAGAATGGAGTTCATTCTGGTACTTGAACAATGAAAGTTGTGCTAATGCAATAACATTTTTATTGTTTCAAAATTTTTTAAAAGCTGTGTTATGTGAAAATAATTAGTTTTGTTCTTAAAACCCAATTTATAGCATTGCATGCTTGTTTCAGTGTAGGACCATCTATATTTAAAAGTATGATCTATATGACACTCTCCTGATGCTGCCCAATTCTATCATTTGCTTGAGCCAAAAGAACATGTCACAGTGTCTTAACACATGGACCTCTGTTGGAAAATGCAACTAGTTGCCCCTGATAACAAAGACTTTTTGCTCAAATTCTTGCATGATTCTCCCAGATTTCTCATTGTAGCTCTTTTCGTTCAGGACCCTATAAGGTTTGGTCATTGCTGTTTTGTCCAGTAGTGTAAGAAAAATAATATAATGGACATTTGGGAAATAACTACATCAAAATATTTCAAATAATTTATTATTTTTGATAGTTTAACTGTTTATATTTTTACAGAAATTTTAATTTATTTCTGACCCAAGTATAAAAGTCTGAAAATGGGTGAATCACTCTGAATTGACAAACTGGCTTCATTCTGTAACCAAGACTCTTTCTGACAGTATTCAAACTCTGCATGGAGCATTTGAAATGGTTCATTAGTAAAAGACTTTTAAAGGGAGCCTATAAATCTGTTCACTTGAATATGTTAAATGAGTGTCAGGATCCTATTCCAGATTTTTTTGCAGAAACTTTATGTTGGCAGTAGACCAAGACAGTAGAATTGGAATCTACTGGACAATGGTGGTATTGTTCTCCTGCTTCTCTAAAAGATTAATTCTTTTATTTTCTTTTGTCCCTTGGGTTCTGACCAAATGTATTTTAAGGGGCAGAGGTTACAGGCTAGTTCAAAATAATTCAAGTAATTATGTTTTATCTAATTTTCTGTATGGTCCAGCTGCTTGCATACAACAATTTTTAAAATGAGGAAGAAAAATCTAAGGCTGAGTCATTGTGGGATCCTTCTCTGTACTTCCTTGTGGCTAGTCATGGTGAGTTCCTGACAAATTCAGTTTAAAAAGAAAACACTCCCCAAGTTTTTGTACTTTGGTTTAAAAACAATTTGTTTGTAATAATGACAACATAAACTTTGTATGTTTTAAAATCCCCCATTACAGTCAAATACACAAAGTCAAAAAAAAACATATCAGGGAAATACCATTCGGTAGTACCAGGCAGGACCACGGTTTGATAATTTGCTTTCTGTCTCTTTTCAATTTCTTTTTAAATCGTTGCTGTTGACAAAAGTTTATTTGTATGATGATACTTTCTCATTCACTGGTTGAGAATTCATCCTCTCCTTGTTTTTGAAGACATTTTATTCCTCCCATAATGCGATATGCAAAGAAAATTGAGTGGAAGAATGCTAGCTAACACTGCTGACTTTCTAACATCTCTGTACAGAAGAGAGAGACCAAGAGATTTTATTTTGATGTTTTCACTTTGCAGGCTAGGTAGTTCTCTGCTCCATTGACCTAATACAAGCCATGGTCTGTTGGCCAGTTGCCAATAAGAAAATTGTTGTCAAGCAGTTCTCATTTAGTTTAGAACCCACCGGCTACGTGATGTTTGCTTCTGCTTTCACTGATCCACGAAAAATCCAACATTGCATACAACTGTCAACGTGCTCCCGTAAACATTATTTTTAGAATTGCAGCCTTCTCTAGATTTTGTTTTGTCAAAGAGAAGGCTCACTGGACCTGAAACACTGACTCTGGTCTCTCCACAGACGTTCCTGAGTTTTTCTGGCAATTTCTGTTTTTGTCTCGGATTTCCATTATCTGCAGTTCTTTGTTTTATTTTGGCCGCATCTTTGCCCAGGTTCCTTGATTTAAAACAGTATCTTTATTTTCATCTGCTGTCCAAAGATAAAATAAATAAAAAGGTACTGTACTTACAGTGTGCTTATTTTTCATTCCATTCCTTGGGCATGTGCTTGCCTCATTGTCTGCTCATATATCACCATGAGGTATTTGTCTTGGTAGTTTCCGTCAATGTTTGTTTGTTTGTTTGTTTGACATTGCCTTCGACTTTAAGGGATTAATTCATTGGATGTCCTAAATTGAGCTCATGCAGATCAGGAAATGAGCCACAAACTAGAGGTTTGTTGAAGTCATGGTAAATGAATGGCAGATTCAATTTAGCATTCGGTGCTTTCTGCTGCTTCTGTTCGTAGCTATTTCCACTGGACATGTGCTTTCATGGTATGTCCTGTACAATCCTCATCAACTAGTTCATCTGCAATTGCTGTGATGTCCATCATCTAACCATGTCTCAGTCAACCCAACTTTCAGCTGCCCTCCACTTTGCCCTCAAAAAGATATATCTATCTTTTTAAACTGGTGATCAAATGGCTTAAATACTGATTTATTTCCTTTCCTGGGTGCCACCTTTTAGAGACATTTTGGTGTTGTAATTTCAAGCACCACTTCATTTGTCTTCTGGTCTGCATGTGGAATTTTGAGCATTGATCTGATCATCTATGTTTTAAAGTAATCATTTCTTCCATAGACTTTTACTTATTATCCAGATTTGAGGCATAGAAGAAAGTGGATAAAATGTAGCATCTAATGAGTTTTTCCCTCTTGATAAAAGTTTGTTTTCATGTTAATACATTCTTCATCTTCATAAAATTACTTCCGCTGTCCCTATTGTTACAATGTGGTTAGAGACTAGCAATTTTTAAAAAGGAAACTAAATTTGAAATCCCAAGCAATAAGAGAATAAAACAAGATTCAATGCCATTGAAATAAACAAATATTTATTATTGTATAACAGTCAACAATGCAATCTATCAATTCTATATATCTTGTTGGTTCTGGATGTTAGAGTACAAGAAGAAACTATAACTTACAAAATAAAGTGAGGTTGAAAACACCACAAACTGCACATTTTGTGGCAGACACTTGATTGAAGATTATTCAACACAAAGAAGCCAGAAAGTTGGGTTTAATGTATCTTTTTCAGTTTGGAAAGACGTAACTAAGGATCAGTCTTAGGGTTTCGGTTATTTACTGTCTATGTTAACGATTTGGAGGGGGAAAAGTGTAACACTAAAATTTGCTGATTTAAAAAAAAATTTGAAAGAGCATATTGTGAGGGGGACATAAGCAGTTTGCAAAGGGAAATAGACAAGTTGAACAAGTGGACAAAAACTTGGCAGATGGGAGCTTAATATAAGAAAATGTAGGTTGGTGGGAATAAACAAATGACAGATTGTTATTTAAGTGAAGAGAGACTCAAAAAAAAAAAGTGTAACCTGGTGGGATCTGCATGTTGAGCATGAAGCACAAAAGGTTAACATGCTAGTGCAGCAAGTAATTAAGATGGCAAGTGGAATTTTGATCTTTTATCTCTGGGGTTAGAGTTTAAAAATAGTCCCGTTACAAGAGTACTGGGTGTTGTACTTTAAGTACTGCATACAGTTTTGGTCCCTGCATTTGCGAAAAAATATACTGACATACTACAAAAGATTTTCACAGGACTGATTCCTGGAATGAAGAATGGCAAAACCGGGTTAGGCTTTTATTCATTGATATTTAGAAGAATGTGGGTTGATCTTGTTAAAGTGTATGTGTGAGTTTGACAGGTTAGAACATAGAACATAGAAAAAATACAGCGCAGTACAGGCCCTTTGGCCCTCGATGTTGTGCCGATCCAAGCCCACCTAACCTAACTAGCCTACTATCCTCCATATGCCTATCCAATGCCCATTTAAATGCCCATAAAGAGGGAGAGTCCACCACTGCTACTGGCAGGGCATTCCATGAACTCACGACTCGCTGAGTAAAGAATCTACCCCTAACATCTGTCCTATACCTATCACCCCTTAATTTAAAGCTATGTCCCCTCGTAATAGCTGACTCCATACGTGGAAAAAGGTTCTCACGGTCAACCCTATCTAAACCCCTAATCATCATGTGACATACATGTCAAAAATGTTGTAAGGACAGTATCAAACTCATTTTTTTTCAATCGTGGACTATTTCCTCTGGTGGATGTTGATCATCTTCGAATAGTCACCAACCGGCAGCTCAATCCCATCCTCATCTTCCTGTAGGAGTACAGCTCCAACTCCTATGTCACTAGCATCGATGGCGACTTTAAAAGGTTTTGAACAGTTTGGTGTTAACTAAAACTGGTTTGGTGGTTAATATTGATTTCAAATGGTCGAATGCCTCCTGGCATGGTTCTGTTCACCGAAACTTTGTCTTCTTCTTCGGTAAATCGGGTCATGGTCCCACTACATGGCTGGCGTTTAGAACAAACTTCCGAGAGAATCCGCAGAGTCCAAAGAATCGAAGCACCTCTTTCTTCGAGGTTGGTTGTGTGTGAATTCCTCGCGAGCCTTTGTCTTTGTGTTCTGTGCAGTCAGCGTTCCATGACCAATGTTCTGACCCAAGAACGTCACCTCTCCTTTCGTGAATTCCATTTTGTTTAAGTTTATCACCAGTTTTGCTTCTCATAGTTGTTGAAAGAGCTCTGCCAACTGTACCATGTGATCTTTCCCGGACTTACTAAAGATCACTACAACGTCCAAATAGACTACACAGTTTGTTAACCCAGCCATAACTCTGGTCATGGGTCTTTGGAATGTGGCAGGTGTAATCTTCATTCCAAACAGCATCACTTTAAACTGATATAGCCCATTTGGGATGACGAACACAGAAATTACTTTCACCGTCTCTGATAAAGCTACCTGCCAGTAAGCACACATTAAGTCCAACTTTGTCACGTAACTGACTTGTCCAACGTTCTCGATACAGACCTCTAATCTAGGAATTGGATGTGAGTCCGATTTTGTAACAGCGTTGACCTACTGATAATCCACGCAGAATCGTTGAGTCCCGTCAGGTTTGGCAACTGAGACAATCAGCTAACTCCGTTTACTCTCTCTTGGTTCGATAATGTCCTTGTCGAGCATGGCCTCCACTTCCATCTGACCTGGCTGGCTTTGAAAGGTTTAAGCCGATAGGGGTGTTGTTTGATTGGAGCAGTATTCCCCACTGAGCTGAAAATTTGTTGCTGGAAAAGCGCAGCAGGTCAGGCAGCATCCAGGGAACAGGACAATCGCGTTTCGGGCATAAGCCCTTCTTCAGCCCTTCCTGAAGAAGGACTTATGCCCGAAACATCGATTCTCCTGTTCACTGGATGCTGCCTGACCTGGTGTGCTTTTCCAGCAACACATTTTCAGCTCTGATCTCCAGCATCTGCAGACCTCACTTTCTCCGCAGTATTCCCCACGTCTACTTCATGTATAATATCATTAGTCCTCCCCATCTGATTCTTACATATGTCCTCATACTGGAAAAGCAAACCTCTCAACTCCATTTCATGTCCTGAGACACATAGCTTACTAACCTATCCCACTCCGCAAAGACTTCTGCATTTTTAAAATCTGCTTTGAGGCACATCAAACTCCACGACACCTGGATTTGATTCCTCACCCTGTGGAACAGTAACTATTACCTGTTTCTCCAGTTCCCTGTCTCTATAAGGTTTCAACATACTCACATGAGCTACCCAATACAGGTTTTTTCCATCAGACATCTTTACCAGATGGTTTACCTGACTTAACTTTTTCTCAGTTTGATAGGGACCATGGAACCTAGCTTTGAAGGGAGCCCCTTCCACTGGTAACAGTACTAACACATCATTCCCACGGGAAAACATCCAAACTTAGGATTTTGTTCTGCTACCTGCTTCATTCTATACTGTGCCCTCTTCAGGTCCTGTTTAGCTAACTCACCCACTTGCTTTAGTCTCTCCCTCACCTCCGATACATAATCTAAGTGTGACATTTCCAACGTTGGTCCTGTTAATTTTTCTTTCATTAATGTCAAAGGGCCTCGCACTTCATGCCTGAATATTAACTCAAAGGGAGTGACCCGAGGAGATTTGTTTGTGGTATCTCTAATGGCAAACAATACAAATGGGATACATTTATCCCAATCATTCGGGTAATCCTGACAGGACACTCCCAACATGGTCTTCAGGGCCTGATGTCTCCTTTCTAAAGCTCCCTGGGATCCAGGATAATACACACTGGATTTAAAGTGCTGTATACCTAAGCTATCTATAACCTCCTTAAACAGCCTAGCAGTAAAGTTAGACCCTTGGTCTGACTCGATCTCTCTGGGTAGCCCATACCGTGTGAAGAAAACTACTAACTCCTCTCCCACCCTTTTCACCGTAATACTCTGTAATGGGATTGCCTCTGGAAATCTAGTACACACATCCATGATGGTTAGCAAGTACTGGTTCCCACTTTCAGTTTCCAGGCAGGGACCTACCCACTCCATCATAATCTAATGTCCTGTTCCTGAGTGAATATTGACGAAAAGTATTCATTCAGTGTCTCCCCAATCTCTTCCGCCTCCACATGCAACTTCCCACTACTATCCTTGACTGGAGCTATTCCTACCCTAGTCATTCTTTTATTCCTGACATACCTATAGAAAGCCTTAGGGTTTTCCCTAATCCTACCAACTAAGGATTTTTCATGTCCCCTCCTTGCTGCTCTTTGCTCTCTCGTCAGATCCTTCCTGGCTACCTTATGACTCTCAATCGCCCCAATTGAACCTTCTCGCCTCATCTTTACATAGGCCGCCCTCTTCCCTTTAACAAGGGATTCCAATTCCTTATTAAACCACGGCTCCCTCACACGACCCTTTCCTCCCTGCCTGACAGGTACATACTTATCAAGGACACTCAATAGTTGCTCCTTGAACAAGCTCCACATATCAATTGCGCCCTTCCCTTGAAGCCTACTTTTCCAAGCCACGCATCCTAAGTCGTGTCTCACCGCATCATAGATGTCAAGAAGTTGTCTCTACCAGTGGAGGACCTCCGACTGGGGGACATAATTACAGAATAAGGGGATAATTGTTTATAACGGAGCTTTGAAGAAATTCCTTCTTAGACTAATGGACATCTAGAGTTCTATACTTCAGAAAGTTGTTTCTCCTCCATCACTGAAAGTATTTAAAGAGGAGGGAAATAGATTTTTGAAATATTGAGTTGAGGGTTATGAAGAACTGATGTGCAAGAGGAATTGAGGCTTTGGACAGAACTGTCATGATCTTACTGAGTGGCAGGGCAGGCTTGAGGAGATCTGAAAATGTGTTGCTGGAAAAACGCAGCAGGTCAGGCAGAATCCAGGGAACAGGAGAATCGACGTTTCGGGCATAAGCCCTTCTTCAGGATTCCTGAAGGAAGGGCTTATGCCCGAAATGTCGATTCTCCTGTTCCCTGGATGCTGCCTGACCTGCTGGGCTTTTCCAGCAACACATTTTCAGCTCTGATCTCCAGCATCTGCAGTCCTCACTTTCTCCTCACGCTTGAGGAGATGTATGTTCTGCTTCCAGGTTCTATTTTCTACCTTCTAGGTAGCCCTCATGAATTTTCTCAGTAACCTACTCCGCCAAAATGTAAATCACAAAAAAATCCTTCAAGTTCTGACTTTTTTGCAAAGAATTTCAATGAAATAGCCTGAGAGATCCTATAAAAGTAGCTTAGTCTGGAAGCCCTCATACATCTCCTGCCTTTAATGAGTTGTCAATCAACTGGACTTTGGGCAATTTGAGTAATGACTGCACACTTCCCAATTGCTCAGATGGTGGAGTAGGGCCAGATGGCGATGGAGTAGGGCTTTTGCGTCTGAGCTTGTCCACTCCATCTGCTTTTTTTTTCTCTTTTATTATTAAACTCTCTTCAACAAGAGGTAAGTAAAATAAGAGCTCTTTAGTCTGATTTGGTATTTTGTGGTCCCATGTACCTAAGGTCAGTGAAAAGCTTTATTTTGTGAGCAGTACAGGCAGATCACAGCAAAAAAGGATGTACTGATCGTACAGTACTTAGAGTGAGGAATAATAGTTTAGACTGCGCAGGAGGTGTATAAAGCAAGATTAACATTATTTGAAGTTAGAGAGGTCTGTTCAGGAGTCGAGAGTGTGGTGCTGGAAAAGCACAGCAGGTCAGGCAGCATCGGAGGAGCAGGAGAATCAGCGTTTCAGGCAAAAGCCCTTCATCAGGATTCAGCAGTCTAATAATGGCAGGTCATGGTGACAGCATTGGGTGGGTCTAGTGCAGACTCGTGGTGGCATCAGAGGTGAGCATCAGGCCCCGCCGGCTTCCACATCAAGGTGGTCCTAGTGCTGATCCACAGCTGCTGCAGTGAAGGCGGATTTGGGTTCCCACTGGCACCTGCATCCAGTGCAGGTTAATGGAGCAGAGTTCAGGCCCAGTACAAGACCTGGCACCATCGGCAAAGTGGCCCTGAAGCGGACTATTATGGTAACTGAATCAAATTTTGGCCACTGCAGTATCTGGCACCATCAGTGGGGTCTGCATTGGTGAAATCCAGCAAGGACTCGTAGTGGCAAGAGCCGCAGCACTTAACCAGAAAGATTGAAAGTTGAGCACTTTTTTCTTTTTCTTCCTTTAATTTCTATTTTTTGTTTTTTTTATGTTTTAAGATGGTGCCAATGTATTTTGTAACAAAATACACATGACAAATTATGTCAAATAAAATCTCTTCTGAAACCTCATCTCACTGAGTTTACAAAACTGTCCACAGCAACCACTCACCAGCACAGTTCCAGACAACAGCTTCTCCCCAACTGCCAACTTCACAGAACAAGAAGTTTCACTTCAGCTGCCCTGAGCAATCACTGCCCAAGGACTTCTCCAAGCCCCAGATTCCTGTGGAGCTATCACAAGTTCCCAGAATTTTTTCATACCCTAGCTGCATGGAGCTATTGACAGGAATTCATTGCACTGAGTTGACCATCTTCACTTCCTGAAGAAGGGCTTATGCCCGAAACATCGATTCTCCTGTTCCCTGGATGCTGCCTGACCTGCTGCGCTTTTCCAGCAACACATTTTCAGCTCTGATCTCCAGCATCTGCAGACCTCACTTTCTCCTCCATCTTCACTTGTCCCAACTAAATGGGCTCATTTTTGCGTACAGATCCCTGATCACCTGAGGAAATTCTGCACTTTCTCCCCAGGTCCCATGTACATTCTGGTTATGTGCCATTTTCCTGAAAGCTGTCAGAGGATGCCAAAGGCAGTTGTATGTGGCCTATCCCGCTACAATGCTCTTATGCTTTTGATGTAGCCCCAGGCATGCTGAGAGTTGTAGTCCTTGGCCTTTCTCCTGAAAACAGACAGATCCCCTTGTCAAACACATCCTAATGTGTCACCTTCTCTCACTGTTTTCTGTAAATAGGCACATCATCTACTTCAATCTTTATTGTAATTTCTTATAATATTTTTCTTATCTACATTTTTGAGTTTTAGGTCTGGTGCTTTGAGCATTTTACTCAGTTTGAGGCCCTGTACTGACTGAGCAGTTGTATTTTTGATTCAAAGCAAATCCTGAAAATGCTTTAGTATTGATCCCTCCTTGCTATGTAGGAAGTGACCTTTAACTTTATACTTCACCCTCAAAATTAAGAACTATTTTGAATACACTCACCAGACTGAAGGCTTAATTAGAATTGATTTGTGATGAATTAGGGAAAAAATAAGGGAGAAAACTGTGTCAATCAGAAGTTTTATTTTGAAAGGATTCTATGGTCAGTTGCTATGACTGAAAGTTAGAATGGCTGGAAGCAATTTTCCTTGATGTATTGCTACAACTACTTAATGCCATGTGCTGATATGTATTTTTGTAAAATGAAGGAATAAATTACTTCAGATGCTGGAATCTGTACTGCAAACAACAGTTTGTAGAATAAACCACATTGGGTGCAGCAAATACAATGCATAGGATTGGAGGCAGGATAGATGAAATGTTGCTTCATCTGGAAAGACTGTTTAGATCAGACGTGGGAAACCTTTTCATGTTGGAAGGCCGCATTATGTTAGTTGTAATCTAATAAGCCCACATCCAAGAAACTTCAATTATATATTCTTCAAAATTCACATTATTTTGTAAAAATTTAACTACTATGTACTAACTAACTTAAAAAAAGTTAATTCTAAAGTTAATTAACCTTTTTAGTGACTTTGTTGTGACTGCTTTTTGTAGGAAAGCATTTGAATATTTGGTTGCAGCATGGAGGTCTGCAGTTTTAGCTGATCCTCTAGATGGGTATCTGTCATTTGTGACCTTAAGGGCGCCTTGATTTTGGTTAAGTAGGAGAATGTAGATTCGCAGCAATAAGTGGTTGAAAAGCAAGAAAGCATTTTTCGTGCATGTTGCCGAAGGCATGGGGCTTCATTCAAAGGGCCACACACAATGGCCTAGAAGGCTGCAGGTTCCCCACCCCTGGTTTAGACCCTTGAATGGTGAGCAGGAAGGACATGTCTGTGTAAAATGAATTTTATTGAAATGACTTAGTACAATTCAATTATTTGGTTAATATATTTGAGATATGTTAGGGTTGCCTGCACTGTACTTTCTTGTTTCAAACATGTAGTTGTCTGAATGTGAGAATAGCAGAACAATGGTGTCATACTGTGTTGGTACAATTAAAAACACACATTTATCTTTCCCTTTCTTATTTACATATAATTGTCTCTTAATGCCCTGACAAGCATTAAAAACTGGGGAAAAGAAAGTAAAATGCCAAACCTAATTATAAGATTTAGGATAGTTTTAAAAGAATTTTTGTTTACATGCCTGATTTGAATTTCGCTGATTTTTAGTGAATGCTTCTACAATGGTTTTCCCTATGTTTGGGGAGGGGGGGCTCCAGAACTAGAGGGCATAGGTTTAGGGTGGGAGGGGAAAGATTTAAACAGGACCTATGGGGCAACCTTTTCACACAGATGGTGGTGCATGTCTGGAATGAGCTGCCAGAGGAAGTGGTGGAGGCTGGTGCAATTACAGCATTTAAAAGGCATCTGGACAGGTACATGAATAAGAAAGGTTTAGCGGGATTTGGACCAAGTGCTGGCAAATGGGCCTACATTAGTTTAGGATATCTGTTGGGCATGGATGAATTGGACTGAAGGGTCTGTTTCCATGCTGTACATCTTTATGGCTTTACGACTCTAGTTCTGTCCAAAGATGTGAAGATGTAAATCTATCCACTTGATATTATAACTGACGAAACCATTGATTGAAGGGCTTTTCATTAAATTTGTGAGAACCACCTTGGAATGTTTTACTGTTGAATAAATGCAAGTTGTTTCACCGGTGCTGATTATTTTCGGTTTTGATTTTAGTAATGGTTGCTGAATATTTTGTTTTTGATTCGGATGTGTTACTGTGCCTGCCTGTGCAAATATAAACTACTTAGATAGCATTGAAGAAATTTCTGAAGATTGACTGCAAAAGGGAATTCTATCAAGCTATGTGCAAGAATGCAACTGATGAGACATCTTTACACTGCATGTTAAAACTTGCCCATTTTAAAGCCAGTTTTATGATTATTTGTGTTGGGATATAAACAGGAATACAACTAGACACGCATCACCATTTGTGTATGAGATATTTCAAGCACAATGAGCACTTTGGACTATTTGGGACCTACAGGTATCTAAATGTGATGATATTTAATGATCTGACTGTTCAAGAAATATGGCTTTATCAAAGTCCGTCTGATTTGAGTCCTGGTAAACTTCTTCATTCTTCTGCAATGGATAAAGGATACCTAAAGTGATTTCCAGATCAACAATGTATGTTACCACTCTCCATTATGTAGCCAGAACTATTCTCCAAGTACACGTGCAGCAAATTGTGTTAGAAACCAAAAGTACTGAATAAGTTCAGCAGATCTGGAAGCATCTATTGAGAGAGAGAGAGACTAAGTTTCAAATCCAAAATGTTGTCTTTGGAATGGTAAATTGTAATGTTGAATAAAGTTAACTTTATCTACTGACATGAGTTTTTTAAAGTTATTGTACTGCAGAAAATTGGATTTGTGTACTTTACTGTTAATTTATAAAGAAATCTGAGATCAGGAACATTATGTTGTTTTACTTGGAGATATGATGAAATGGTTGGTGAAATATTGCCTTTGTTTTTGAGTTTTTTTTATATTGATGTACTGTACTGTCAGTGTCCCCTCCCAAGTTTCAGCTACGTTTCTCAACCAATAACAGGGTGGGTCAGTTGAGTCATTTTTGGTTGTGAGCTTCAGCCAGATGTTAGAATAGACTGAGAGGGGTCACCATACAATCAATGTGTTTCTGTATTTTTTGTGACTTTATAACCACTTTACTTAATAGAGGTTTCTGATAATAGTTGAGAGTGTACCTAAAATATTTGCCATCCTAATTATGAAATATTTGTAATTGGAAATTCATAGGACTTTTAAACAATGCTGTGGAATTAATATGCAACACACGTGGAGGACAAAAGTATTTTGTGCCACCTGATATTTTTCTAACTGGAACAGAAAGCTGTTTTAAGTATTTTGCCACAAATGAGTATAAAACCTAGGCTGAGATTCTCTATTGTTGTGAGTGTTTGCTCTTCCTTAAATAAACTTCCTTTTAAATTTTGTAGTGACAGTCAAGACTGTATAGGTGCAGTTCCCTGCTGCATAACGTACATCTGGAAAATGATCACCTACATAGTGTCTCAGTAAAATACATGTCTGTTAGTCTTCCAGCAGGATCAACAATGAAGAATAAAAGTAAAGATATAGTCATGGAAATGTACAGCATGGAAACAGACCCTTTAGTTCAACTCGTCCATGCTGACCAGATATTCTAAATAAACCTAGACCCATATCCCTCTAAACCCTTACTATTCATACACCTGTCCAGATAACTGTTAAATGTTGTAATTATACCAGCCTCCACCACTTCCTCTGGCAGCTCATTCCATACACACGCCACCAATTTGAAGCATTGCCCGTAAGTCCCTATTAAATCTTCCCCCTCTCACCCTAAACCTATGCCCCCTAGATTTGGACTCCTCTCACCCTGGGGAAAAGACCTTGTCTGCTGACCCTATCCATGCCCCTCATGATTTTATAATCTTCTATAAGGTCACCCCTCAGCCTCTGATGCTCCAGGCAAAATAGCCATAGACTATTTAGCCTGTCCCTATAGCTCAAACTTTCCAACCTTGGTAACATCCTTGTAAATCTTTTCTGAACTGTTTCAAGTTTCACAACATCCTTCCTACAGGACGGAGACCAGAATTGCAAATAATATTCCAAAGTAGCCTAACCATGTCCTATGGAGCTGCAACATGATGTCCCAACTCCTATATTTGATGCAGTGACCAATAAAGGGTAAGCATACCAAACGCCACCTTCACTATTCTATCTACCTGCAATTCCACTTTCATGGAACTATGAACCTGCACTCCAAGGTCTCTTTGTTCAGGGGCATTTTGCAGGACCTTTTGCAGGACCTTACCATTAAGTGTATGTCCTGCTCTGATTTGCCTTTCCAAAATGCAGCATCTCTCATTTATCTAAATTAAACTCCATCTGCTACGTCTCAGCCCATTGGCCCATCTGATCAAGATCCTGTTGTAATCTGACGTAACCTTTTTCGCTGTCCACTACACCTCCAATTTTGGTGTCATCTGCAAAATTACTAACTGTATCTCTTATGCTCGCATCCAAATCATTTATATAAATTACAAAAAAAAAGTGGGCCAATCCTTGTGGCACACCAATGGTCACAGGGCTTCAGTCTGAAAAACAACCCATCACCACCACCCTCTTCTACCTTTGAGCCAGTTCTGTATCCAAATGGCTAGTTCTCCCTGTATTCCATGAGATCTAACCTTGCTAATCAGTCTCCCATGGGGAACCTTGTCGAACGGCTTGCTGAAGTCCATATAGATCATGTCCACTGCTCAGCCCCCATTGATCCTCTTTGTTATTTCAAAAAACTCAGTTAGGTTAGTGAGACATGATAGCATTTGAATAAATAGTCTTGCATTTCAATTTGCAAAGGAAGTCTATGTAATTCTGGTGATGCATATGACTGTTCAGTACGTCCTCATTGATCAACTTTTGCCTGAACCTGTGTGGATGCCCTGCACATTTTTGCGATGATATGGTTTCAACGTCCATGTGTTCTTTAATGCCTTGTGTACTGTACCTCTTCTACACACCATTGGATATATCAAAGATTAACATTTTGTAAACCATCTGACAATATCAGGCCTCCTAGAAATATGGAGCATAGAATGATGCCATTTGATCTGCTGTGTCTGCGTCAATTCCTCTAGTAAGGATTTATCCAGTTAGACTCAATACCCATTGTAAACTGCGTGTTTTTTTTTGTTTTTGAGGAAAGTATTCAGTTCCCTTTTGAAAGCTTCTATTGGATTTGCTTTCGTCACCCTTTCAGGTAATACGTAATTACTCACTAATTTCCTTCACCTTTCCCCCCTCTGGCTCTTTTAATTATATAAAGCTGTGTTCTCTGGTATAACACTTCTGTCACTCAAAATATTTTCTCCCTGTTTAAGATTAGCTTACTTAGTGTGGAAACAGCCCTTCGGCCCAACAAGTCCACACCGATCCCTCTGAAGAGCAACCCACCCAGACCCATTCTCCTACATTTGCCCCTTCACCTAACACTACGGGCAATTTAGCATGGCCAGTTCACCTAACCTGCACATCTTTGGACTGTGGGAGGAAACCAGAGCACCCGGAGGAAACCCACACAAACACTGGGAGAATGTGCAAACTCCACACAGACAGTTGCCTGAGGCAGGAATTTAACCTGGGTCTTTGGCGCTGTGAGGCAGCAGTGCTAACCACTGTGGCACCGTATCACCCACTGTATCCAAACAGTTCATAGCTTTGAGCATCTACAACTGGACTCCTTACCTTTCTGTGGAGAACAGTTCAATTACTCTAATCTCCACTGTCCTGAAGCCCTCCATTGCTAGTATTATTTTAATAAATCTCCTTAGTGTCTGGACATCTATCCTATGATGTGACGTGAAGAACTGGATACTCTGCTTCACCCAAAGCCCAACTGTTTATAAAGCTTTCGCCTAATATCTCTACTTTTGGACTCCTTGGATCATAAAACCAGTAACTGTGCATGTTTTTATTAAATGGTCTTATTGACTTGCCCTGTCACTTTAAAGTTTTGTTTGTGAATTGCCAGGTCATCTTGTTACTTTTTTAAAACTATATGTGCCATTTAGTTTCTGTTAGCCGCCACTCGTTCTTTCAAATTGCATCCCTCCTATTTCTCTCCAGTAAATTTCTTCTTGTGGTGAAGATTGCATCAGTATATTTGTTTCTAATAAAGTAGAAATGGATACTAGTCCAGAAAAATTGGTTACAATTGTAATTTTTTTTTCCCTTTAGATTGAAATTGAGTTTGTTTTCTAATGTTGAAAGCAGGCTTATATTTGGCTGAGTTTGTGTGGAAAATTAAGTGACCCCAAGTTTGGCATTTACATTAGAGACTGTAAAATAAACTAAAGTGGTAATCTGATTACTTTCTACTGTGAAAGAGGAACTTCAGGCAGTTTGCGGATTTCACCCACCTGGAAGGGAACCTGTAAAGCACCTTTTAGCTAAATATGAGGAAGGGAAAAACATTTTGATATTGGTATTTCTGGTTTCTGTAACTTACTAGTGATGTCAAAATTTTTGGTTTCTTTTAGCTTGGGGAACTGAATATTAATCTCATCTGTGACTGTTATTCATTTTCCTGAATTTTATGGTAGTGTTTCTTGTCAAATAAAAATTTCCTTTACTGCCCATCGTATGGGGAAGAAAGTGTGTTTATGTAGTGCAACTTTAAATGTATTTTTCGGTGTTTTAAACTTTGTGCATAACTTGTATTGACGCTCTGCACTTTGTGTTACATTTGAGGGAGGTAACAACTTATTTTTCTTGTGCTGCCATGATGTAGGTCACATTATGGGTATGATGCAAAGCTAATTCTTATTGTCCTCGTGTGCAGTACATTTATTGCCTAGTCCATTACAGAGTGCCTGCAGTATGGAGATAGAATTGTTTATGGAATTAACAGGAATATGTTTAAAAAGTTGTTACAACATTCCTCAAGGTTGAAGCAGTGCGTCATTAATAATCAAGAACAATCGTGATTTGTGTGGAGTTCTGAGCAATGCAGTAGAAAAATCTAAAAGCTTAGTGTGTAAAACCCTTTACATTTATTGCAACCAAAAGAAAAATTTTAATTCTGAATAATCAAATTATAATTAACATTATAAAATGGGAGTTCATTCACTGTCTGATCAATCCTAGTTCAGTCATATATCTCTTCCTTTCCAAGGCGCAGTATGGCGCAGTATAGAGCTTAATGGTGTGTTCATAAACTAAGATGTATTTCTGAGACATGTATGAAAAATAGTACTCAAAACATATTGGTGTCTGTAGTTTGACAAGGTGCCCCATGGGAGACTGATTAGCAAGGTTAGATCTCATGGAATACAGGGAGAAATAGCCATTTGGATACAGAACTGGCTCAGAGGTAGAAGACAGAGGGTGGTGGTGGAGGGTTGTTTTTCAGATTGGAGGCCTGTGACCAGTGGAGTGCCATAAGGATCTGTGCTGGGCCCTCTACTTTTCGTCGTTTACATAAATGATTTTGATGCGAGCATAAGAGGTACAGTTAGTAAGTTTGCAAAATTGGAGGTGTAGTGGACAGCAAAGAGGGTTTCCTCAGATTACAACAGGATCTTGATCAGATGGGTCAATGGACGGACAAGTGGCAGATGGAGTTTAATTTAGATAAAGGCGATATGCTGCATTTTGGGAAAGCAAATCTTAGCAGGACTTATTCACTTAATGGCAAAGTCCTAGGGAGTGTTGCTGAACAAAGAGACCTTGGAGTGCAGGTTCATAGCTCCTTGAAAGTGGAATTGCAAGTAGATAGGATAGTGAAGAAAGTGTTTGGTATGCTTTCTTTTGTTGGTCAGAGCATTGAGTAAAGGGGTTGGGACGTCAAGTCCTGTACAGGACATTGGTTAGGCCACTGTTGGAATATTGCATGCAATTCTGGTCTCCTTCCTATTGGAAAAATGTTGTGAAATTTGAAAAGGTTCAGAAAAGCCAAGGTTGGAGGATCTGAGCTATAGGGAGAGGCTGAACAGGCTGGGGCTGTTTTCCCTGGAGTGTCGGAGGCTGAGGGGTGACCTTATAGAGTTTACAAAATTTATGAGGGGCATGGATCGGGTAAATAGACAAAATCTTTTCCCTGGGGTCGGGGAGTCCAGATCTAGAGGGCATAGGTTCAGGGTGAGCGGGGAAAGATATAAAAGAGACATAAGGGGCAACTTTTTCACATAGAGGGTGGTACGTGTATGGAGCGAGCTGCCAGAGCAAATGGTGGAGGCTGGTACAATTGCAACATTTAAGAGGCACTTGTATGGGAAGTATTTGGAGGGATATGGGCCGGGTACTGGCAGGTGGGACTAGATTGGTTTGGGATATCTGGTCGGCATGGACTGGTTGGACCGAAGGGTCTGTTTCCATGCTGAACATCTCTATGACTCTATGATATGTATCCCAGTAGAGCCCTTAGCCACAAACAGAAAAATTACTGGTATGTGACATCATAGTGGAGTTCAGCAGTAGATAGCTACAACAAAGGCATATAGCAGCTAGGAACACAGAAGAACATGAGTTTTGTTCGACTCACAAACAAAACATTGCAGATTTCCAATAGCAAATTGTATTTGGACTTCCCTGTCCATAGGCTCGAGTTCCTGTCGAAAGGCTTTCATTTGATTAGAGATAAAAAAAAAACTGATGCTGGAAACGGGAAACGAAAGGAGTCCAGCAGGAGGCTGGAAGAATACAGCAAGTCAGGCCGCATCAGGAGATACAGAAGTGGGAATTTTAGGTGTAACCCTTCCTGAAGAAGGGTTAAGAAGGGTTACACCCGAAACAGCGACTTCTGCATCTCCTGATGCTGCCTGAAAGACTATCGTTTGTCAAATATGATTTTAAGACCGAAACAATCAAGACTGAACTTTCTCATGAATTTCTATTTTTCTAAGGCCTATCCAATGCTAATGTTCTTTAAGGGAAAGCCAAGATAAGAAGTAGATGTTTGTAATTGAAGAAAATTTTTATAGAATAGAGATGGGTAAAAGAAACATTACCAATCTTCACACCTGGGTTTTCTCTACTAATTTATCTACCAATAGTGGTTCTACTTGTTTTGCAGCAAGACCACTTTGTAAAGGTGATATCATCAGCAGAGATTTCCACTTCTCAGAACATCTGGGTTTTTTTGATGAACAAGTGTACAAGGTGATCCAGCATATTTCCTTGAAGGATCGCTGATATCCTAAAGAAAAGTCAACATAGTCATGAAGAAGCTACTAGTTGAGCACTGGTATACACTTTAAAAACAAAATCACAGAATCTGGCTTTAATTTCATATCGGCAGGTTGCATTATCTATTTCATGCTGTAAAAATGTGAAAAGCCATCACTTCAACTTTATTTGGAGGTTCTGCAATTTGCTTCCTGTAATTCCTTTCTGCAGTTCCAATGTGGCCCCCTGCTGGCTGATCAAAGCAGGGAGAAGAAATTTCTGGGTTTGGACTGTTTTACCCTTGCTAAGTTAATAACACGACATGGATGGGAATGGTAGAATTAAAATACATTTACAGACCATGAATTGATTTTTTTTGCATAATGTTTCAATGGGGCAAAATTTCAAATTTGACTTTGCATGAAGTGTAATAGAATTTTCCTTCAATGTAGTGTGTGGCATTCCAAAGCTGTCTCAGTACACTTAAAATCCAAGTTTTATGATTATCCTGGACATGTAATGTATGATATTCTCAGGAGCATTAAGCCTAAGGATGTTTATCATTTCTAGCCCTTGATGTCCTATGTAGGAGGCTCTTTTGATGTTTTACAGTATCAACAATCACTTGAACATAATGACTAGGCACAGGAATAGGCAATTCAGCCCCTCAAGCCAATTCCGCCATTTGATACAGCCATGGCGGAATTCATCTCGGCCTCAATTCCATTTTCTTGCCCACTCACCGTACTCTTCAGCCCACTGCTAATTGCAATTCTGTCCATCTCCTGAAATTGACTCAATGATGCACCATCCACCCCACTCTCGGATAATGAATTTCACAGATTCACGACCCTTTGAGAGAAATAATTTCTCCTCATTTCTGTTTTAAATCTATGATCCCTTATCCTAAAATTATGATTTTTAGTTCTAGATTGCCCCAGGTGAGGAAACATCCTTTCTATGTCTACTTTGTCAATCCCATTTAGCATCTCCTATCCCTCAATTAGATCTCTCATTCTTCCAAACTTGAGCATATAGGCCTTAACTACTGAGTCCTTCTCCCTCATCTCTGGAATCAATCTGGTGAATCTTCTCTAAACTGCCTGTAATGCAACTACATCTCCCTTCAAGGTGACCAAAATTGTGCACAGTACTCCAGGCGAGATTTCACTAATGCCTTGTACAGTTAGGAACACCTCCCTAATTGTATACACTCTCTTCCTTTAGCAATAAATGCCAAAATTCCATTTGGCTTCCTTATGACCTGCAATACTTGCATATTTGTTTTCTGCATTCATGTGTGAGATCACCCAGATCCCTCTGTATTGAAGCACTATGAAGTTTCTCTCCATTTAGATAAATTGCCTTTCTACTTCTCTGACCAGAATGAATAACCTCACACTTATCCATGTTAAACTTCATCTGTGAAACTCTGGTCCATTCACCTAAATTATCCATTGGTAAATTTTTTGACTCTGCCATTGCAATTATAAGGAAAGCAGATTGGCTTTTCAGTGGTCTCAAGGTGGTATGTTGAATCCCTGGTGCCAGGGTTAACAATGTCTCAGAGCTGCTGCAGGATATCCTGGAGTGGGCAAGTGAACAGCCATTGGTCTTGGTACACATTGGTACTAACAAGGGGTTTTCAAAAAAGGGATGAAGTCCTGAAAGTAGGACACTTAAAGATAGTGATCTCAGGATTACACTAATGCCATGGTATATTGGTTGAACCCCTGGCTAAAAAGATGGTGCAAGAGTGAGAGTTTAGATTCCTGAGGAATTGGGACTGGTTCTGGAGGAGATGGGACCAGTATAAACTGGATGGGTTACATGGGCATAGAACAGGGATTGATGCCCATGGGGAAGTGTTTGCTAGAGTGGTTGGGAGGGTTTAAACTAAATTGGAAAGGAACCTATGTGAGGAGTCAGGATTGGGAATCGAGGACAAGAACAAAAGACAGAAAGGAGAATAACAAGTGATAAGAATCAAGACTATAATTTTTTAAAAAGTAGGAATTGGACAATGAATGTTAAAAGGACAAGTCTTACATTTTTGTGCCTGAATACATAAGAGTATTTAAAATAAAGTGGATGAATTAATCACTCAAAAAGATGTAAATTGGTATTTTAGAATCTGTGGGGCTAGAACTGAGAAATACCAAGGGACAAAAAAAAATTTAGTGGAGATGGTATACAAGCCACCAAAGTGTAACGGCATTAAATAGGAAATCAGAGTTGTATGCAGTAAGGGAACATCCGTAATTATGGGTGACTTTAACTAGCATATAGATTGGGCAAATCAAATTAGTCTCAATACTGTAGAGGAGGAATTCCTAGAGTTTAAACAGCATGGTTTTCTGAGGAATATGCTGAGGAATTAATCAGAGATAAGGCATTCTTCGTTAGACTGGGTATTATGCAATGAGAACAAATTAATCGGTAAGTAGTTGTGAGACACCCCTTCGGGGATGAGTGATAAGAATATGATAGAATTCTTCACTAAGATAGAGTGAAGTAGTTAATTCAGAGACTAGGGTCCCGAGTCTTATTGAGGAAAACTACAATGGCATAAGGCATGAGTTGGCTATGATGTATTAGAAAATGTTACTGACAGGAATGACAGTGGCTAGGCAAATGGCAAACATTCAAAAAGTGAATGTATGAACTGCTAAAATTGTTTATTTCTGTCTGCCGTAAGAATGCAAAGAGAACAGTGGTCAAAGCATGGTTATGAGGGAAATAGAGAGTGTTGGATGCAAAAATGAGCCATACACATTGGCAAGAAAAAAAATAATAGAACTGAACAGTTTTGGGGTTGAAAAATGTGGTACTGGAAAAACACAGCAGGCCAGGCAGCATCCGAGGAGCAGGAGAATCGACGTTTCGTGCATAAGTCCTTCTTCAGGAAGGACTTTATACTTTAATGAGCTTTATACTGTAAAGGACTTGGTCTCCCTTGAAGATTGAGTTGTGGGATGTTTGTCTGTGAACCAACAGAGACCGATATGTGGGTCATTGATGCCATGCATTGGTACTGCCCTACCTGTTAGTGTGCAACCCAACAGATTTAACCCTGTTGCCTGCTGACCTGTGAAAGGAGAGGAGTTGAGTATCTCTTTCCTAGGTCTCTAATGTCAATTAGAGACCCTCCTCTGTTTCTGCCCTACTCAACATGATGACCCTGAAAGTAGGGCAGAGTTGCTGCAATTATACAAGACATTGGTAAGAGCATGCCTGGTGCATTGTGTACAATTTTGGTCACCTTACCTGAGAAATGTAGTTGCATTGAAAGCAGTTCAGAGAAAGTTGCAGGAAACGTGGCAGCCAAAGTGTGGCATAGCAAGCTTCCACAGTTAGGATAATGATCAGGTAATCTATTTCCATTATTTTGATTGAAGGATAAATATAGGCCAAGACCTCAGGGAAATCTCCTATTCTTAAGGCAGCTTTTAGTAGAATTGTACTGTACTGAGTCAGTATTAAGTCAAAGTCTTAAAAAGTTTGAAAATAACGTGTATAATTTAAACATGCTTTCCCATATAACTTTTTGGATATTACAGCTGTTAATACACAAATTAAGGCATGCAAATCAAGCTTTTTAAACATATGGCTGTTGCAAACATCAATTCATTCTAGTCAGAATATTGTTTTGCTTTCGGAATTAAAAGTTTAACCATGAAATAAATGAAACGGAAGCATTTTAACAAAGTGTAATTAAAAGCTTGGGGTCATATGCTTTAATAGGTTAACAGCTAGGGAGGTAAGGCAATCAAAATGCTGAGTTTCAATGATTGCTGAAATATCTAGTGTAATGGTCCAGAACTGTGCGCTGAGGGACACACTAAAAATTGGGGTAGCTGCCACCGAGACAGTGGGGAAAGACCACTGTCTAAGGTCTTTCTGCCAAAGTACAATAGAGTCTGCTGAGTTGTTAGGCCCTCTCATTTTCTCAAATCTATGTAAATAGTGTCTGCATAAGAAAGAAATGCTTTTGGTCTTTGCAACTGCAGGGAATGAGATTGGATGTTTGCTTTTCTTGAGACACAAAGACTACACAAAACTGCTTTAAAAGGGTCTGCTTCTGTGCTGTTGTTTTTCTTTAAAATAAAATTGTGCATTTTACTGACCACTACCCTTTTAGTGTTTGTTTGTTGATTGACCTTCTGTACTCTTGTTTTCAAATTGCCAATAAGTAACATTTTAATGTACCTTTATATGTAATGACAGTATACAGTTTTACATGTAACTTTGTAAGTTTTTCCCATTCTTAATTATTCCTTCACTTTTTTTTGGAGCAAAAATTGGTTTAGATTTGTCACTGCCTAGCAGAAGATAATGTATTTTACATTGAATTATATGCACTTATTGTTCTTTGCACATGATCTTTTCCTGGTCGTTAAATAATTTGTAGTTTTAATTTAATTCAGGAGATATTTTTACGTTGTTGCTTTTGCCAACCATGAATTTATATAATTCTAATTTCATGACTCATTTCATTTACACCTTTTTTTTTCTTGTAGGATCAATTTGACAATATAGAGAAGCACACTCAGTGGGGTATCGACTTCTTGGAAAGATATACAAAATTTGTGAAAGAGAGATTAGACATAGAACAGAGCTATGCAAAACAGTTGAGGTAAGACTGTATGTCAAAATCTTTGCGTTTGTCATCTTTAGCCACATGCACTGAAATATTTCTTTATAAACCTTCATAGACATTTTGTGGAGGTGCCAGTGTTGGCTTGTGGTGGATAAAGTCAGAAGTCATGTGACACGGTCGGCAGCACGGTGGCATAGTGGTTAGCACTGCTGCCTCACAGCACCAGAGACCCGGGTTCCATTCCCACCTCAGGCAACTGTCTGTGTGTGGAATTTGCACATTCTCCCCGTGTCTGCGTGGGTTTCCTCCCACAGTCCATAAATGAGCAGGTTAGGTGAATTGGCCATGCTAAATTGCCCATAGTGTTAGGTGAAGGTGTAAATGTAGGGGAATGGATATGGGTGGGTTGCTCTTTAGAGGGTCGGTGTGAACTTGTTGGACCTGTTTCCACACTGAGTAATCTAATCACCAGGTTATAGTCCAACTGGTTTATTTAAGATCATAAGTTTTCGAAGCACTACTCCTTCATGTGAAGTCACTTGGTGTCATGTGACTATAACCTGGTTTCGTGTGACTTCTGACTTCATAGACATTATATGCTTGTAGTTTAATTGCTGTCATAAACAAATTTCTAAAGTACTTTTTGATTTGATCCAGTAAAATGCATTTGATGGTGTGTACTTTTTTAATGCAAGTTTCCATGTAACTTTTTCAAACAGATTTACATTTTACAGATCTGGCACAGAAGTACAAACCCAATCTGAATAATAAAACTGGAAAATAGAACATTACTGATATCTAGAAACCAACTAATAAACTACTCCCTTCTGAAAGTCTCATTTGACTGAGGGAAATAAAAGTTCACTTTTTAACTTGAGGTTAAGTAGTTGGGAGCATATTGATTGCATCTGGAGAGCTGGTTAGACTAATAGTTGTTAAGAGAAGGGGCTTGTTGTTCCTATGTAGAAATGTGAACAAATAAAACAAAATAGATTTTGTTGTCAGTGTGTATTTGTAAGTGGACTTGCAAACACAAAGTTTTATTTTCCATCTTATGTGGATGTTTCCATCTGCTGCTGCAGTGTTCTATAGAAGCTCAATGCAAGTTTATATCCTTCACTTTGGCATTTTATAGTTTTTGGACTCAACATTAACTTGAACAATTTTGGACTGTAAGCTATCTCCTTGCACCAACTATTTTTTCACGCTTTGCTTTTGAACAGAATTTTTTTATTATTCTGTTCTTT
This sequence comes from Chiloscyllium plagiosum, assembly GCF_004010195.1. Lineage (NCBI taxonomy): Eukaryota > Metazoa > Chordata > Chondrichthyes > Orectolobiformes > Hemiscylliidae > Chiloscyllium > Chiloscyllium plagiosum. Next base: position 19,127,590 of record NC_057720.1, read on the forward strand.
GAACCTCACTCTTGGCAAATCTTTTTTTCTTTCTTTATGACGACCATTACCATTTTCTTTGCAATTTATACTTTTAAAATCTTTGTCAGTAAATTTCCCTCAACACCCACACCATTATACATCTTCCTGTTTGTTCGTTCAATTCTTTCCCCTTTTAATTTGCTTAAAGTTGATTGTATTTCAATTTCCCTTCAGTTTTGAAATAGTCTTTGACCTGAAATGTTAACTCTGTTTCCTGCTCCACAGCTGCTGCCAGATCTGCTGAAAATTTATGGCATTTTCTGTTTTTATTGGGCATATGAATAGGAAGGGTTTGGAGGGATATGGGAACGTGCTGGCAGGTGGGACTAGATTGGGTTGGGATATCTGGTTGGCATGGACAGGTTGGACCAAAAGGTCTGTTTCCATGCTGTACATCTCTATAACTCTAAGTCTATCTTTGTGGAGTTGTAAAACTTAACGTTAAACCTAAAGAAAAGCTTTCGGGAAATCAGAAAGCAAGAAATCCAGGGAAAATGTATTATATGTGCACTAAGGAGTAGGCTGACTGCTGAGATGACAGATTATACTCTAGGTTCTTGGCTGCTATTTCCACACAGCTAATTGAAGGTTTTTGCACCTGATATCATTTTGGGAGAGCAAAGTGGAATGTTGCTCTGGCCAAGGTTATGCAAGAAGTGTTTATATATTTTCATACACAATCCCTGAAGCCATTTTCCTTCAATGTGATCTTTATCCTTTGTGCCATAGATATGAGTTTGGAGAAAGAATCACTTGTAAACAGTAAATATTCCAATGTACAACATGTACTGTAGATTGAGATTAAAGGGTGGAGAACAGTGCAGAGGAAGGGAATGTTAATTGAATGCTAATATAGACTGCTTGTTCTATGCTTTTTTATATGAGACTGCAAAAATCGTTGCCTTACTAAATGTGGTAAAACTGACCATTTATTTTGTCCGTGTTTGATATTTTAGAGATCTGAACAAATTTGAGTGAGAAGTTTCTGATGGTGTGTAGGCATGTTAACAAAGAATGTCTTTTTCTAAAACAAACTAATGAAGAAGAAGCATGTTCAGTTCCATATTTGTTTTTTTTTTAAATCGTTCCAGTATTGAGAATTGAATATTCAATGTTTTACTGAAGGATTTTTGCAATTGTGGAATTTGAGTTACCATAATAAAAGGAGAATTGATTCACTGCAAGTATTTAATTTTTTTCTATAGTTTGACTGTCTTTTGCAGATGTTACAAGTCATTCAAGTAATTTAGATAACCTTAGTTAACTGATCCTTTGAATGTAATCACCTTAATGCTTGCAATGGATTGTGAATACCTTTAGTTGCAAGGCTGGCAGACTGGGAGTTGATTTGGTATTTTTTAATAATTTGGTATCTCCCATTAACTCTTTCCCTTGCCATTGTACAATTGAATGGAACATAAAAATAACAAAGGCGTCTTACAGTTATATAGGGCACTGGTGAAACTGCATCTTAGGTACTGTGTACCATTTTGGTCTCCTTGGGCTGTGTGGAGTTTGCACATTCTCCCTATGTCTGCATAGGTTTCCTCCCACAGTCCAAAGATGGGCAATTTAGGTGGATTGGCCATGTTAAATTGCCCTTAGCATCGAGGGGTGTGCAGGCTACATGGGTTAGCCGTGGGGAAATGCATGGTTACAGGGATAGAGTAGAGGGGATGTGGGTCTGGGTGCGAAGCCCTTTGGAAGGTTGGTGTGGACTTGATGGGCAGAATAGCCTGGTTCCATCCACACTGTAGGGACTCTATGATTCTATGCTTGTTAGTCTGTGGAATTCTCTTCCCGAGAAAGCAGTGAAGATGGAGTCATTCAATATATTAAAGGCTGAGTTAGACAATCTGTTTCTTAATTAAACAGACAATCAAAAATAAATGGGATGGACAGGAAATTAGCAACAAAAATCAGCCGTGATCTTACCAAATATGAAGCAGGCTTGAGTGGCTAAAATTCCTACTCCTGCTCCTAATTTTGATGTTTGAGTATCTGATATTTTATGTATGTCGAAGATTCATTTTTACACTTTTATCTCAACATTCTTTCTTCTCTTGTTGAGAAAGGCTGCTTAACTTGGGAAAGAGGAGCAATACTTGCAGTGAAAGGGTAAATAACTTCTGTAGTGAAGAGGAATGAGCATCATTTGCAGCAATGGGCAGAACCATATTTGTATTAAAGAACTACAGTCATATGAGTTTTAAAATGTCAATTTTATTGAAATGTACACCAATTATTTTAATGACCAGAATTGAGAATAAATAAATTCAATGTTTGAAATTTTCAGGCTGGAGAGAGTTACTTAGTTTATGTGAAGGAACAGTTGCACCATTAGTGCCAGAGATGTCAGAAGACAGCGCTCATAATTGATTCAACCAGTCAATCAAATAACCTTTCATTTAAAGATGACTTTATGCGGAAAAGTGTTCAAAAGTGCTTCATAAAATCATACTAGGAACAAATATGGTGGGGGTGGGGTGAAATGGAGAGATTAACAGTGGTGACCAAAAGGTTAGTGAACCTTGTCAGATTTTATGAGAACTCTCAAAAGATAGAAAGGAGTAGAATAGGGGTTTATGAAAGCATTTCAGAGCATGGGATCTATCTGAGTTAAAGGCTTGTCAGCTCGTAGTTGGAAAAAGAAAGATAGTAGTGTACACATGCAATGCCAAAGTATACAAGTGCTGGAAAGTGGGGTTAGAATAGTTAGCTGATGGCTTTTGACTGGTCTAGACTTAATGGGTCCAAGGGCCTTTGTGTGTGCTTTAGACCTCAATGATTCTATGACGTTGACTTGAAATCATGCCTAAGGTTTGGATGTTCTGCTGCTGTTAGAGGCTACAGAGATATGGAAAGTGAGTCTTTGGCGTGATTAAAGCACTGGGATAAGAGTTTTAAATTTGTGATGTTAGGAGAACTGGAATTCTATAGATTGTTACGACTAGGTTAATGTTGAGCAGAACTTGGTTTTGGGATAGGACATGGTCAGAAGAAGTTTGGATGAGCTGAAGTGCTAAGAGAGTGGACAAAGGTACCTTGCTTTCAAAACTGACACATTGCCATAAGGATGAGACATGTGGTCCTTCACACATTGACAGCGTAATGCATGATCATATCATTCAGTTCCCTTACGGTCAGTTCATAGAACTTTTGATCTGTCTCCTTCTCGAGAAGCTTGAAAAAGCATGAATGAATGTTTCAGAAGAAAATGAGCTGATTTAAAGGCAGAAATGTCATGTTGTTGAAGTGGACATTGATGCTCTGTTGATTTCCTTTCCTTCACAAAAATCAACAAATGGATGATAGCTGATACCGTGGAACGTTGCTGTGCTCTCTAGATGAGTGAAAAGTGGCATAAGGGGCCAATTTTCCCTTGGAGGCAAACTTCTGACACAAATTCTTGCAGAAAGAAAATTAATTATGTGAAGTCTAGTAGGATTTGTAAAAATATGTCATAATAATTGGCGACTGTCTGCATGGGTTTTCTCCGGGTACTACAGTTTCCTCCCACAGTCCAAAGGTGTGCCGGTCAGGTGAATTGGCCATGCTAAATTGCCCATAGTGTTAGGTGCATTAGTCAGAGGGAAATGGGTCTGGGTGGGTTACTCTTCAGACGGTCGGTGTGGACTGGTTGGGCCGAAGGGCCTGTTTCTACACTGTAGGGAATCTAGCCTAACCTAACCTAACCTAATAATCTTTGTGCTTGATTTAAGTGGACACATTGCCATAAGGCTAAGATATGTGGTCCTTCACACATTGACAGTGTAAATGCATGATTATATCATTTAGTTCTCTTATGGTCAGTTTATAGAACTTCTGATCCGCCCACGTTTATTTTTAACAGACCAAAATATAAAGCTTTGACAGAAAGCAATCATTAATGCCTTGATTTCTGTTATTTTTTGGATAAAATCAGAATATTAATGTTGTTTGAGAGAATGTTTAGAGAGTAAAATCCATTTATAAAAGACAACAGTTTTGAAAAATGAAGCAAACAGAGCTATTGTGATTTCCAAGGCATTTGTCCAGCCATTCGTTCTGGAAAGTGGACAGTTGCTTAGTAACAGAATAATTAGTGTCTGTACATACAAATCCCATGAAATGAAATTGAATTTTGGTTTGTTTGTGTGAAAGAGATACTGACAATCTAAATGTGAGGCATAAAGATAATGACTTGGAATCTATTGTTGTCAGGATAGCATAAGGCAAAGGAGCAGAATAAGGCCATCCAGTCCCTGAGGTCTGCTCTGCCATTCAATCGCAGCTGGTATGTACCTCAACCCAGTGAAGACAGCAAACGATGACACATCCTTCCCAGATCGTCTCGACGCCTTCTATGCTCGCTTTGACCAGAATTTCAGCAGAGAGGTAACAGCTATTCCGACAAGTCGTGATCAACCTATTCCAACAGTCACTGCATCAGAGGTCAGATCAGTTTTCCTTCGTGTGAATCCAAGTAAAGCGATGGGACCAGACTGAGTACCAGGCAGTGCCCTCAGGGCATGCGCAGATCAACTGGCAGAGGTCTTCTCAGACATCTTCAACCTCTCCCTGCAGCAGGCCCCTGCCCCTGCCTGTTTCAAGAGGGCCAACATCATCCCTGTGCCTAAGAAGGCTCATGCAGCATGTCTCAATGATTACTGCTCAGTGGCCCTAACTTCGGTGATCATGAAGTGCTTTAAAAGGCTGGTCATGGCATTAATCAATTCCAGCCTCTCCTCTACTCTTGACCCACTCCAATTTGCCAATCGGACCAACAGATCCACAGATGCTGTCAGATGCCATATCACTTGCCCTGCACTCCTCCCTAGGATATCTTGACACCAAGAACGCTACTTAAGAATCCTACTCATTGACTACAGTTCAGCCTTCAACATTATTATTCCCTCGAAACTGATTACTAAAATTAGTGATCTTGGACTAAACCCCACTCTCTGCAACTGGATCCTAAGCTTCCTGACCCACAGGCCACAATCAGTGAAGGTTGGGGGACAATATTTCATCCTCACTAACACTCAACACTGGAGTGTGTACTCAGGGGTGTGTACTCAGCTCCCTACTGTATTCACTGTGTACCCACTGTATACCCATTCCTGAAGAAGGGCTTATGCCCGAAACGTCGATTCCCCTGTTCCCTGGATGCTGCCTCACCTGCTGCGCATTTCCAGCTCTGATCTCCAGCATCTGCAGACCTCACTTTCTCCTCACTGTATACCCATGACTGTGTTGCCAAGTACCAGACTAATGCCATTTACAAGTTCGCTGATGACACCACCATGGTTGCTCGAATCTCAGATGACGACGAAACAGACTACAGACGGGAGGTGGAAGACCTGGAAAAATAGTGCACTGAGAGCAATGGAGCTCTCAATGCTAGCAAAACCAAGGAACTCATTATTGACTTTTGGTGGGATGTTACTCATGCCCCCCCTACACATTAGCAACACAGAGGTGGAATGAGTGGAGTGTGTCAAGCTCCTGGGAGTGGTCATCCACAACACGCTTTCTTGGACTCTTCATGTGGATGCACTGGTTACAAAGGCCCAACAACATCTCTTCTTCCTCAGGCAGCTGAGGAAATTTGGCAAGACAGTGATTACCCTTGCTAACTTTTATCAAGTGCCATCAAGAGCATTCTGTCTGGATGTATCACTACCTGGTATGGCAACTGTACTAACCAAGTTTGGAGATAGTTATAGAGAGTGGTGAACTCAGCCCGGGCAATCACAAAGGCCAACCCCCCATCTATAGAATCCATCTACCAGGCCTGCTGTCAAGGAAAGTCCACCAGCATTTTCAAAGATTCATCCCACCCTGGCAATGTTTTTCTACAACCTCTACCATTAGGGAGAAGGTACGGAAGCCTGAACACACACACCAGCTGGTTTCAAAACAGTTTCTACCCTACCGTTGTTAGAATACTGAGTGGACTCACAAACTCTTAACATTTGCCTGTATCTGTGTTTTTGTGTTTACGGCTGTTTACCTAGTATTTACTTATCAATGCTACTTAACTCTGTGATCTGCCTAGATTGCTCGCAAGATAAAGATTTTCACTGTGCCTTGGTACACGTGACAATAAATACAATTCAATTCAACCCCATCCCTCAGCCTTCTATCCGTAACTCCTTTCTAATCAAGAACCCATCTATCTCAGTCTTAAATACATTCAATGACTTGGCCTCCACAACCTTCTGTGGCAATCAGCTCCACAGATTAACTGTCCTCTGGTTTGAGATATTCCTCCTTATCTCTGTTCTAAAGGGTCATTCCTTCATTCTGAGGCAGTGCTCTCGGGTCCTGGTGTCTCCTGCTAATGGAAGCATCTCCTCCATGCCCACTGTATTCAGGCCTCTCAGTATTGTGTAAGTTTTAGTGACATTGCACTTTAGAAGGACGAAGGATAATGAGTACAAACCCAGAGTCCTCAACCACTTCTCTTAGGACAAGCCCTTCATTCCCAGGATCATTCTTGTAAACCTTCTCTGGATCCCCTCCAGGGCCAGCACATCCTCCCTGAGATATGGGTCCCAAAACTGCTCAAAATATTTCAAGTACTTTCTGACCAGAGCCTTATACGGCCTCAGCAGGACATTTCTGCTCTCGTATTCTAGCCCTCTTGAAATGAATGTAAACATTATATTTATTTTCCTAACTTACAACTGAACCTGTATGCTAACTTTAAGAGAATCCTGAGCAAGGACTCCCAAGTCCCTTTGTACTTTAGGCTTCTGAAACCTTTTCCTGTTTAAAAAAATAATCTCTGCTTGTATTCTTCCTGCCAAAGTGCTTAATTTTCCCACATTGCATTCCATCTGCCAATTCTTTGCCCACTCTCCTACAGCTTGTCCTCGTTCTTCTGCAGCCTCCCCGCTTCCTTTGACAGTACTATGACTTTCAGTCGTGTACTTTGTCCTCTTTTTTTAAATGAAGAGAAGTTGAGACAGAGGTGGTTCTTTTTACGAAATAAGGTTGAGACAGAGATGGAGAGCAGTCTGTTCCCAGCCAATCAAGTAAACAACCTGAGGCCTTAGGGTTGTTTAAGTTGGAAAAATAGAAGGAGCATGAAGGGGTGGGGTTCAAGCTCCCAGAGAACAGGATTTTAGTATTAGCTTTCAGTAGCTGTTGGGGCCTTGAAGCTGAATGTGGAAGCTGTTATTCCTCTCTCTCTGTTACACCTAAAAGCTGCAATTCTCTTCCTGCTGCTAGAATTGCATATGAGACAATCTATGAATTTGCCTTTGCCAAGGGTGTGTTTATGGGATATTACAAGATTGGAACAGTTGCAGTTTAGTTGATAGAAAATCTATTATTCTTTTAAATTTTTCAGTAGAGTTAAATTATTCCAATTTTTCTTCATTTTGGTTGTATTTTAATTATGGTGAAAAAATTAGTGTGTTTTGCTTCAAACCCAGTACTTTAACAAATTGAATTTGCATCTGAATGCCTTACACTTGCCCTTTAAAAACAAGAAAAAGTCGGGGTCTGGGCTATCTTCTTAATCTATTTTGAAGGGATTTGATCTGGCCCATAACATTGTTCCTCCACTTATCTTTGTCATCTGCAAACTTAACACTAATGCCCTCGGTTCCTTCATCTAGACTGTTAATGTATAACTTGAATAGTTGTTGTCCTGACATGAACCTCTGGAGCTTCACCAATCACCAGTTGCCATCCTGAAAAGATCCCCTTATCCCTATTCTCTGCCTTCTGCAAGTGCCCCTAACAGTCATGTAGCAGCCTCCTATGCAGCACCTTATCAAAAACCTTCTGGAAATCCAAATAGATCACATCCACAGGCTCTCCTTTGTCTAATTTGCCTGTTAACCTCAAAGAATTCTAACCTCCCTTTGTCAAAACCCCGCTGATTCAGCCTCATTTTAACATGCACCTCCAAGTACTCTGCAATATCATCCTTAATAGTGAACTCTGAAATCTTACCATCAAGTGAAGTCAGGTTAAATAACCTATAATTTCCTGACTTCTGCCTCCCTCCTTAAACCAGTGTGTTACATTAGACATTTTCCAGTCCTCTGCGACCTTTCCTAATTCCAGTGATTCCTGAAAAATCCCCTCCAGATTCTCCTCCTCTATCATTTTCAGAACCCTGGGGTGCAGTTCATCTGGTCCCTGTAACTTATCTACCTTAAGACCTTTCAACTTACCCAGGCCCCGCCTTTGCGCCCTGACCATCTTAAAGCTCTGGTATGCTGCTGATGTCTTCCAATGTGAAGACTGATGCAAAGTACCTATTCATTTCCTCTGCCATTTCTTTGTTTCCTATTACTACTTCTCAAACCTCATTTTCCACCAGTTTACTGTACCCGCTTACACTTTAGCTATCTAAAAAAACTTGCAAGTTTTAAAATATTACTAGCTAGCTTACTCTTGTATTTCACCTTCTCCCCTGTTTTTTGGTTTTTGTTATCCTTTGGTTTTTAAAGGCTTCCTACTCCTCTGGCTTCTCACTAATCTTCATCACATCAATGTTTTTCTCTTTTGCTTTTATGCTGTCCCTGACCTTCCTTTGTCAGCCATGGTTGCCTCATCCTCCTCTTGGTATGTTTCTTCTTCCTTGAGATGAAGTTCTGCTGTGCCTCCTGAATTACCCCAGAAACTCTTGCCATTCTGCTGGGACTTGTTGAGCTTTGTTGAATATTGTTAGTACTTCTGCCTTCAGGTTGTTTTTAATTTGCCTTTATCACCCCTCTGCCAGATCTTCAACCTCCTTTAGTCATTGAGCATGTTGTCACCAAATCCATTCCATTCTCTCCTGGAATGCACTATTTCAATCTTCTATTAATTTTCCACCCCTGCCGGTTATAGAGTCATAGAGATGTACAGCATGGAAACAGACCCTTCAGTCCAACAGTCCATGCCAACCTAATAGCCCAACCCAATCTAGTCTCAGCTGCCGGCCCATATCCTCCAAACCTTTCCTATTCATATACCCATCCAAATGCCTCTTAAATGTTGCAATTGTACCAGCCTCCACCACTTCCTCTGGCAGCTCATTCTACATACGTACCACTCTGTGTGAAAAGGTTGCCCCATAGGTCTCTTTCCCCTCTCACCCAAAACCTATGCCCTCCAGTTCTGGACTCCCCAACCCCAGAGAAAAGACTTTGCCTATTTACCCTATTTCATAATTTTGTAAACCTCTATAAGGTCACCCCTCAGCCTCTGACGCTCCAGGCAAAACAGCCCCAGCCTGTTCAGCCTTTCCCTATCGCTCAAATTCCCCAACCCTGGCAACATCCTTGTAAATCTTTTCTGAACTCTTTCAAATTTTGCAACATCTTTCCGATAGGAAGGAGACCAGAATTGCACACAATATTCCAACAGTGGCCTAACCAATGTCCTGTACAACCGCAACATGACCTCCCAACTCCTGTACTCAATACTCTGACCAATAAAGGAAAGCATACCAAATGCCTTCTTCGCTATCCTATCTACCTGCGACTCCACTTTCAAGGAGGAGCTATGAACCTGCTCTCTTTGTTCAGCAACCTAGGACCTTACCATTAAGTGTATAAGTCCTGCTAAGATTTGCTTTCCCAAATTGCAGCACCTCGCATTTATTTGAGTTAAACTCAATCTGTCACTTCTCAGCCCATTGGCCCATCTGGTCCAGATCCCATTGTAATCTGAGGAAACCTTCTTTGCTGTCCACTACACCTCCAATTTTGGTGTCATTTGCAAACTTACTAACTGTACCTCTTATGCTCGCATCCAAATCATTTATATACATGACAAAAAGTAGAGGACCCTTGTGGCATTCCAATGGTCACAGGCCTCCAATCTGAAAAACAACCCTCTACCACCACCACCTGTTTTCTACCTTTGAGCCAGTTCTGTCTCCAAATGGCTAGTTCTCCCTGTATTCCGTGAGATCTAACCTTGCTAATCAGTCTCCCATGGGGAACCATGTCGAATGCCTTACTGTAGTCCATATAGATCACATCTACCTCTCTGCCCTCACCAATCCTGAAAACACTCAATCAAGTTTGTGAGACATGATTTCTCACGCACAAAACCATGTTGACTATCCCTAATCAGTCCTTGCCTTTCCAATTGCATGTGTATTGTGTCTGTCAGGATTCCCTCCAACAACTTACCCATCACCGACGTCATGCTCAATGGTCTATAATTCCCTCTCTTGTCCTTACCACCCTTCTTAAACCGTGGCACCATGTTAGCCAACCTCCAGTCTTTTGGCACCTCACCTGTGACTATTGATGATACAAATATCTCAGCAAGAGGCTCAGCAATCACTTCTCTAGCTTCCCACAAAGTTCTAGGGTACACCTGATCAGGTCCTGGGGATTTATCCACCTTTATGCGTTTCAAGACATCCAGCACTTCCTCCTCTGTAATATGGACATTTTGCAAGGTGTCACTATATATTTTGCTACTTTCTATATCTTCCACATCCTTTTCCACTGTAAATACTGATGCAAAATACTCGTTTCGTATCTTCCCCCATTTTCTGCAGCTCCACATAAAGGCCACCTTGCTGATTTCTGAGGGGCCGTATTCTCTCCTAGTTACCCTTTTGTCCTTAATGTATTTGTAAAAACTCTTTGGATTCTCCTTAATTCTATTTGCCAAAGCTATCTTATGTCCCCTTTTGCCCTCCTGATTTCCCTCTTAAGTATACTCCTACTTCCTTTATACTCTTCTAAGGATTCACTCGATCTATCCTGTCTATACCTTACATATGCTTCCTTCTTTTTCTGAACCAAACCTTCAATTTCTTTAGTCATCCAGCATTCCTTATATGTACCAGCCTTTCTTTTCACCCTAACAGGAATATACTTGCTCTGGATTCTTGTTATCTCATTTCTGAAGACTTCCCATTTTCTAGCTGTCTCTTTACCTGCGAACATCTGCCCCCAATCAGCTTTCGAAAGTTCTTCCCTAATACTATCAAAATTGGCTTTTCTCCAACTTAGAACTTCAACTTTTTGATCTGGTCTGTCTTTTTCTATCATTATTTTAAATCTGATAGAATTATGGTCACTGGCCCCAAAGTGTTCCCCCACTGACACCTCAGTCACCTGCTCTGCCTTATTTCCCAAGAGTAGGTCAGGTTTTGCACCTTCTCTCGAAGGTACATCCACATACTGAATCAGAAAGTTTTCTTGTACCCGCTTAACAAATTCCTCTCCATCTAAACCCTTAACACTATGGCAGTCCCAGTCTATGTTTGGGAAGTTAAAATCCCCTACCATAACCACCCTATTATTCTTACAGATAGCTGAGATCTCCTTACAAGTTTGTTTCTCGATTTCCCTCTGACTATTAGGGGGTCTATAATACAATCCAAATAAGGTGATCATCCCTTTCTTATTTCTCAGTTCCACCCAAATAACTTCCCTGGATGTATTTCCAGGATTAAAATCCCTCAGTACAGCTGTAATGCTATCCCTTATCAAAAATGCCACTCCTCCTCCTCTCTTGCCTCCCTTTCTATCCTTCCTGTAGCATTTGTATTCTGGAACATTAAGCTGCCAGTCCTGCCCATCCCTGAGCCATATTTTTGTAATTGCTATGCTATCCCAGTCCCATGTTCCTAAGTATGCCCTGAATTAATCTACCTTCCCTGTTAGGCCCCTTGCATTGAAATAAATGCAGTTTAATTTATTAGTCCTACCTTGTCCCTGCCTGCCCTGACTGTTTGTTTGTTTGTTTGTTTGTTTGACTCACTTCTGTTCTCAACTGCACCCGTCTCAGATTGATCTCTTTCCTCACCTGAGTCCCACCCTCCCACCTTACTAGTTTAAATCCTCCCAAGCAGTTCTAGCAAATTTCCCTGCCAGTATATTAGTTCCCTTCCAATTTAGGTGCAATCCGTCCTCCTTCTACAGGTCACTTCTACCCCAAGAGAGTTTCCAATGATCCAAAAATGTGAATCCTTCTCCCATACACCAGCTCTTCAGCCATGCATTCATCTGCTCTGTCCTCCTATTCCTGCCCTCACTAGTTTGTAGCACCGGGAATAATCCAGATCAAAGTATCAAATTATATCTTATAAAATTTCAGCAAAGGTAAACTATCACCTCATGTGTTGTCCCTAACCTTTAATATAGTTGATCACATTGTCCTCTTCAAATACCTCTCCATCGCTATCCAGCTCGATTGCACTGGACTGGTTTCCTTCTTATCCAGTTAATTGCAATCATAAAACCATAGAAAAGTAGTGGCATAGAAAGAGGTCAATTCATTCATCGTGTCATCATGGGGTTCAAAAAAAACTAGCTGCTCATTCTAATTCCATCAACCAACACCTAGCCAATCGAGTTGTAGGTTTCAGCATTATGTAGATTTTTAAACAAGCTAAGGGTTTCTGCCTCCACACCAAAATGGGTAGTGAATTTTAGGTCACCACTTCCTGGGTGAAAGAAAGTTTTCTTTGTCTTCTCTAATCTTTATACTGACCACCTTCAAACTGTGTGCACTAGTAATTGACTTCTCTGAAATGGTAAACAGGTCTTTCCTGTCTGTTCTATCAAGACCACTCACCATTCTGTGCACCTCAATTAGATTGTGCAAAACTGTCCTCTGTCCTAAAGAAACCAGTGACATTTATCCAGTCTGTCTTCAGTAATTTTCAAGCCCTAGCAGCATTCTTGGACATCTCCCTGTGCTTTCTTCCTGTACTGCAGTGACAAGAGAAAGAAAATTCAAACTGTGGTCCAATCAGACTTTTATGCAGTTCCAGCATTACATCCCTGATTTTGTATTTGATACTTCATCCAGTAAACAAGTCAATCAGACTATCACTCAGCATATGTCACATCCACATGTGACCTTTGATAATGACATCATCTAAAAGGAGAGTATGAGTTTTCAGGTGTATATTGCTGATACTCAACTCTAACTCTGTTCCACTATTGCTAAATTATCAAACTGCTTATCTGACATCTATAACTGGATGAACAGAAATTCTCTTAATTGAAATACTGGGATGATATAAGCCATCGTGTTTGTTCCCTGTTCCTATCTTCAGTCGAGTGTGGTGCTGGAAAAGCACAGCAGGTCAGGCAGCATTTGAGGAGCAAGTGAATCGACATTTCAGGCATAAGCCCTTCATCAGGAATGGGCCTTGTGGGCCGGGGGGCTGAGAGATAAATGGGAGGGTGGGGTGGGGTTGGGGCAGAAAGTAGATGAGAATGCAATAGGTGCATGAAGTTGGGGGAGAAGGTGATAGGGTGGAGCAGATAGATGGGAAAGACTGTTGACAGGACAGGAGGACAGTCCCAAGTTGGAGACTTAGGACTGGGATCAGGTGGGGGGAGGGAAAGTGAGGAAACAGGTGAAATCCATATTAATCTTGTGGGGTTGCAGGGTCCCCAGGCAGAGGATGAGGCGATCTTTCTCTAGTGTCAGTCAATGGCTGAGGCCCAGCACCTACATGTCCTTGGTGGAGTAGGAGGGGGGAGTTGAATTGTTCAGCCACGGTGTGGTGGGTTTGGTTGATGTGGGTGTCCCAGAGATGTTCTCTAAAGTGATCTGCAGGTTGGTGTCCTGATGTAGAAGACTCGTTCTCCCACATTGGGTGCAATGGATACAGTACGTGACATTTGTGTAGGTACAGGTAAATTTCTGTTGGATGTGGAAGGCTCCTTTAGGGCCTCTGAGGTGAGTAGAGAAGTGTGGGCCCAGGTTTTGCACTTTCTGTAGTGGCAGGGGAAGGTGCTGGGGTGAAGGCTGGTAGGGGACATGAATCCGACAAGGGAGTCGCAGGGGCAATTGTCTCTCCAAAAACGCTGGTAGAGGTAGGGGGGAGGGGGGAAATAGATCCCTAGTTGGTGAGGCCTGTTTGTAGCTGGCAGAAGTGAAAGAGGATGATGCGCTGCATACGGAGGTTGGGGGAATGGAAGGTGAGGGTTCTGTCCTTGTTGCATTGGGAGGGAAGTGGAGGAGATGCGCTGGAAGGCACTGTTGACCATGTAGGAGGGGAAAGTGCGGTCTTTGAAGAAGGAGGCCATCAGGGATTTTCTGTGGTGGAATTGATAGTCCTGAGGGCGGAGGCAGAGGAATTGGGAATAAGGGATAGCATTTTTACAGTAGGCAAGGTGGGAGGAGGTATAGTCCAGGCAGCTGTGGGAGACGGTGGCTTTGTATTAGATATCCGTGGTTCGTCGGTCGCCAGAGATGGAGAGGTCCAGGAAGGAGAGGGAAGTGTCCAAGATGGCTCAGGTGAATTTGAGATCAGGGTGAAAGTTGTTCGTGAAGTTGATGAACTGTTCAAACTCCTTGTGGGAACACGAGGTAGCGCTGACATAGCCATCGATGTGTCATCCCGTTTTCCCCCCTCAGTCAAAGCAAAACGCTCAGAGACACAGTATGGTTTTAGCTCCATCTTTCTTCCGGGCCCTGGGGGGGGGGGGGAAGAGAATGATTGCCTGTGTGCACAGAGATGTGAGTTCATGGTCTTCTCTGGAACAGCAGTTTCTCAATGAACTATACAGTTATTTTATAGGGAGGAGCATCCAGATAAGGCAACATACATATTGATTGGGCAATTGTTAGAATTAACACTCACTGATTGCATAACTGCAGATGGCTTAATCTTTACAATGAATATCTGGCTTCACATAATGAATGCTTCCAATATTGTTTAATGGCTCTACATAATGAATGGTTTTCCACCTTGTTAACCCATTACCCTTGCCTCCAGCACCCCATTGTTAACTGCAAGTTCTTATCTGAGTCATGCTCAGCTGAACCTCTTGTTTCTCAAAACTCAGAACTTATCTGTTTCCCTACCTGCTTATACCTAGTACACATTCTTATTCCCTCTTTTTTTTTTATCATTTCATGATAACCACCTAGATGACACTACCATCTTTTATAAGACTCTGACAGCCAGTATTTAAGCAAGTTATTGACATACAGCATACAATGATTATAACAACAAAAATTACTAGTCCGTTACAGTAATTAGAGTTTGAAGAAGCCTCCCATGTGGAAAAAAAAATTCACCAGTAAAGTTCTGAAATCCACCGTCCTTAGTGACCACTCCATCCCCTCCAAGTCGAGTGGAAACAAACCAGTTCTCCAAAATCTCCTTTAGTAAAGTCCAACCTGAAAACAAAATTCAATCTGTTCTTGCATCTCTCCTTGGAGAAATCTGAATTCTTGGATAAGGGCAGTTAAATGCTTCACAAAACTGACGAGACTTCCATCCTTCTGGAGATGCTTCTGATGAAGGATACCAGCGCATCTGAGTGTGCAGTGCAGCAGCAGGCTAGGTGAATGCAGCACTCTTTGCTTCTGCTCCTGCTCTGCTGTTAAATGTAACAAAGCCAAATGGCTGTTGTGATGTTAGCTTGATCATGAACCATCATATCCCTTAAACGATCGAAAAACAAGGTAAAGCTCACGTGGTTTAATGTCTGTAGGAAGGCCACTGACAAAAAGCATATCGACTTCCTCTTCACTGTTGTTACTTTCATCACTTCGTGCTCATGACTAGGGAGCTGATTGAAGCCATTGGATCAGGTTGTGGAGGGGTGGGCGGTGGTCCGAAGGCATGCTTTATCTGTGAATGGAGAAACTCTTCAGACGATGTTAGCTACTGGAAGTATCTCTGCATTTCCCCTCTCATTCCGTCCTTGCCAAGGTGGTTATCAGTATGAAGACAGTCACATTTAACTACACTAAATTGTGTCCGCCTATTTCAACATTCTTTGAATTCTTGAAGTCTGTTACTCTGGTCACTATTTATGACGTTATCAAGTTTTAAACAATCCATAAACTTCTAAACTGTACTGCCTAAACAATTCAGTCAATTATAAACAACAATCAATGGTCCTAAAATCAAATCCTCAGGGGGCCCCATTCAGGTTATTCAAAAATTATTTTCCTTTCACAAAGTGATACTTGGCTAATGTGAAAGCTGTCAGGAAATGTATTTCAAAAGTCTGGAACAGCAAGAAAACAACAAAATTTTTCCTGTGTTTTAGAAATTGAAGAGGCAGTTTCAGTTCAGATTTAAATCTCAAACATTTGTGGGAAACAAATGCAGAACATATTAAAATATTTTCTCCAACTGAAACTTCCCAAATAAAACAGTTGGAATTACAGTGGCATCTTTGGTAGAGATTTACATTCATTGAATTTGCAATGTGAAGGGGACCAATGAAGTCTTAACAATAATTGAAAGAATTTAAACAGCTCAGCCTCAAGTTCCAATATTTTCTAAAATCTTAAAACATCAAACTCAAAGTGCACTCTTTTTGTGAACACTCTGCATTAAAACATAGCAACAAAGATAGTTTAATACAGTACTCCCATTTGGCTAAAGCATGACCATTAACCTAACTCTTTTTTTTTAAAACAGGCATCGTAGAATTTCAAACAAATCAGGGGCTCATGGTGCTCAATCAATTTGTTTTAAGGTTGTAAGTTTGATGATCTTAAAAAGGACCTAATGTTGTACAATTTCAATGCAAAAACAAAATCTGCCCAATTACATAGCCTACAAAACACAATGAATTGAGACCCTGATTCAAACGAGGCAAAACAGCTACCCAAAAGGCCTCTCTTAACCAGCATTTCAACAAACCAAAACCTCCAAACGTCTCTCGCTGTCAGCATGGCACAACCCACACTGAAATCCTCCCTTTTCAATCCAAGCATCAGTACAACCTCAATCCCAGTGTTTCTCTTTTTTTTTGCATCCTCTCACTGAAACTACATCTATAACAAGAGAGAGCCCTCGTAGCAGACCACATGGCGCCACAGTCCAAGCCACACTCATCTACCAGAACAAAGACCCACAGAGCCTCAAACCTCACCACTAGTGGACTTTAACCTTTGTCTCACTTTATTCCTCACTTTATTTATGGCTCGAACCCCATTCAAACACAGGACTCGAAGCTCAAACACAGAGAACTCAAATCACACCTAAACACCGATAACCCAAACCCCAGTTAAACACAGAAAACTCGAACTCCAATTAAACACAGAGCTCAAACCTCAGCACAGTGCAGAGGAGGTGAACCTCAAATCAACCCATCCAGTAGACTCAAACCTTAATCACACCCACCCTCGGGGACTCGAATCCCAGTACCGTGCAGAGGACTCGAACCTCAATCACACCCCCCCGCCCCCAATGCAGCGCAGAGGACTCAAACATCAAACACACATTTCCCCTGCCCCCAATGCAGCGCAGAGCAGTCAAACCTCAATCACACCCCCTCCCAGGACTCTGCAAGATGGTGGCGATTCTGTAGAACTGCCGTAGATGGCTCTGCCTAATAACCAAGGCATATTGGGGGTTTATTCCATCCCTGGCCAACTGACGTGGAGGAATTATTAGTTGAAAACTTTACAGGACACGTATTCGTTAATATTTGGGAATGGGAAGGATGCCAAAAGGAAAAGGAGCGAGCAAACAGCAGCAGGGAGGACACTCCCCTGCAGCAGCAGCAGCCGCCTTTCCCGAACCCTTGGGGGACCTGACAGACATTTAGGATTTGGCGATGTCGAGACTTACCACGAAGATTGGGGCTGCGATTGAGGGGATCATTAGAAGGTCCATGCCCAGGTCCAACCCATCGTGTCCATGTTGCAGAAGCATGAACAGGAACTCCAGAGCCTCTGGGAGTGGATGGAGGAGGTGGAGGGTTGATCAAGGCCTTGGAAGCGGCAATTGAGTCCTCATCCAGTCGGATCTAGGTACTGGAGCGAGAATGCAGGCCTTATGAGACCAGGTCGACGACCTCGAAAATCGAGGTTGGAGAACTAATCTTTAAATTGTCGGGCTCCAGCGGGTGAAGAAGGTGAGCCGAGGCTGTTGGGAAGGTGGGTGAATGTTATTTAAGTAGGTGTGTTCTAGGCCCCAGGTCCTACACAGTAGTGTCTCCCTCCCACCCTCCTCCTCTAACCTAAATTAAAAGTCCACAGACTTGCAACAAAACACGGGGGTCGAGGGAAGTTTCTGTTGAGAAAAGAGCGAGTCTTTGGCTCAGGAGTCTTCGACAAAGAAGTTGAGAGAAATGATTATGCCACAGTTGAAGAGGGTGAAGACATGACTGCCAAGCTGATTCAGTGTACTGCGTGCATGATTTGGGAGGTCAGGGACTCTGGTGTGATTGGCTTGTATAACTGTGAAAAGTCTGTACATGTTCAGCTTCTGACAGAGCATATTGCAGCACTGAAGAAAGAATGAGATGACCTCAGGCTCATCCGAGAGAACAAGATCTTTCTGGACAGGACCTTCAGTGAGGTTATTACACCGAGCGTACCAGAAGAGAGTAGAAGGGAGAAGACGATGAGGAAGGCAGAGATGAGACAAGTGCAAGAGACCTCAGGAGAAGTACCTGTCAGGAACAGGTTGAATCTCTTGGAAACCGTAGAGACAGACGTCACTGCCAGTCCGAGAGGCGGTCAGGTCTGCCAATCAGAAATTGACGTGGAGGCAGAGCCAAGGAGTCAGGCATCACATAGAGCCGTGGTAATAGGGGACTCCATAGTGAGAGGGACTGAAAGGGGTTTCTGCGGCAACTGGCGAGATTTGAGGAAGGTGTGTTGCCTTCCTGGTGCCAGGATTAAGGACATCGCAGACAGAGTGCAGGAAATCCTCAAGGGCGAAGGTGAAGAGCCAGACGTGGTGGTGCATGTCGGCACAAATGACGTGGGGAAGAAGAGGAGGGACATTCTACAGCGGGACTTCGGAGAACTCTGAAGAAGGCTGAAAAGCAGGACATCCAGGGTGGTTATCTCTGGTTTGCTTCCCGTTCCTTGAGCTGGAGAGGACAGGAACAGGAAGATTAATGGACTGGAATGTGTGGCTGGGGAACTGGTGCAGGAAGCGGGACAAACTGGAAGTTTAAGAAGGAAGTTAAAGGGAAAGTTAGAACAAGAGAAGTCAAGAAAGACAACGGAATCAATGGAGCAGAAAACTCAAAAAAGGATCATGCCGTAAGGTCAAGTGAAATAGGGATTGATAGGAAGGGTGAGGGGAGTAACAAATTAAAAATATTATATATGAATGCACAAAGCATTAGAGTTAAGGTGGATGAGCTTGAGGCTCATTTGGAAATTGGCAGTTACGATGTTGTGGGGATAACTGAGACGTGGCTTCAAGTGGACAGGGCCTGGGAAATGAATATTCAAGGCTATGCGTGCTATCGTAAGGACAGACTGACTGGCAGAGGGGGTGGGGTGACCCTGTTGGTAAGGGATGTTATTCAGTCCCTTGCGCAGGGGGACCTAGAATCAGGGGATGTAGAGTCAGTATGGATAGAGCTGAGAAATTGTAAGGGTAGAAAGACCCCCAAACAGTAGCCTGGATGTAGTGTGTAAGTTGAATAAGGAGCTGAAATTGGCCTGTTGCAAAGATATTACTACAGTTGTTATGGAGGATTTCAACATACAGGTAGACGGGCAGAATTCAGGATGGTACTGGACCCCAAGGAAGGAAGTTTGTGGAGTGCCTCTGAGATGGATTCTTAGAACAGCTTGTGCTGGAGCCTACCAGGGAGAAAGCAATTCTGGATTTGTTGTTGTCAACGAACCGGATTTGATCAGGGACCTCTGACCTAAAGGAGCCATTAGAAGGTAGTGACCACAATACAATAAGCTTTAATCTGCAGTTTGAAAGGGAGAGGGTAGAATCGGAAGTGACAAAATTTCAGTTGAATAAGGGGAACTATGGAACTATGAGGGAGGAGCTGGCCAAAGTTCAATGGTGCAATACCCTAGCAGGGATGGCAGTGGAACAACAATGGCAGGTATTTCTGGGTATAATGCAGAAGATGCAGGATCAGTTCATTGCAAAAAGGAAGAAAGATCCTAAGGGGAGGCAAGAGTGGCCGTGGCTGACGAGGGAAGTTTAGGACCATATAAAGACAAAGGGGAAAAAGTATAACCTAGCAAAGATGAGTGGGAAATCTGAAGACTGGGAAGATTTTTAAGGAACAACAGAGGATAACTAAAAAGGAAATTTGCAAAGAAAAAATAAGGTACGAAGGTAAACTGGCCAAAAATATAAAGGAGGATAGTAAAGTGTTTTTTAGGTATGTGAAAATAAAAAAAAGGTTAAGACTAAAATTGGGCCCTTGAAGACAAATGGGTGAATTTATTATGAGGAACAAAGAAATGGCAGAAGAGTTGAATTGGTACTTTAGATCTGTCTTCACTGGGGAAGACACAAGCAATCTCCCAAATGCAATAGTGGCTGAAGGACCTGAACTGAAGGGAATTTATATTAGGCAGGAAATGGTGTTGGAGAGGCTGTTAGGTCTGAAGGCTAATAAGTCCCTGGGACCTGATGGTCTGCATCCCAGGGTACTGAAGGAGGTGGCTCTAGAAATTGTGGATGCATTGGTGATCATTTTTCAATGTTCTATAGATTCAGGATCAGTTCCTGCGAATTGGAGGATGGCTAATGTTGTCCCACTTTTTACGAAAGGAGGGAGAGAGAAAACAGGAAATTATAGACAAGTTAGTCTGACCTCAGTGGCGGGAAAAATGCTGGAGTCGATTATAAAGGACGAAATTACGACACATCTGGATAGCAGTAACAGGATAAATCAGAGTCAGCATGGATTTATGAAGGGAAATCATGCTTGACTAATCTTCTGGAATTTTTTGAGGATGTAACTCTGAAGATGGACAAGGGAGATCTAGTGGATGTCATACACCTGGACTTTCAGAAAGCCTTTGATAAAGTCCCACATAGGAGGTTAATGAACAAAATTAGGGCACATGGTATTAGGGGCAAAATACTGACATGGATTGAAAATTGGTTGGCTGACAGGAAACAAAGAGTAGTGATGAATGGCAGGCGGTGACCAGTGGTGTGCCGCAGGAATCAGTTGCTGGGACCGCAGCTTTTTACAATGTACATTAATGACATAGATGAAGGTATTAAAAGTAATTATTAGCAAATTTGCTGATGACACAAAGCTGGGTGGCAGTGTGAAATGTGAGGAGATTGTTAGGAGAATACAGGGTGACCTGGACAGGCTAGGTGAGTGGATGGATGCATGGCAGATGCAGTTTAATGTGGATAAATGTGTGGTTATCCACTTTGGTGGCAAGAACAGGAAGGCAGATTACTACCTAAATGGCATACCACTGGTCACCGCCTGCCATTCCAAAAGGGAGCCATTTATCACTACTCTTTGTTTCCTGTCAGCCAACCAATTTTCAATCCATGTCAGTATTTTGCCCCTAATACCATGTGCCCTAATTTTGTTCATTAACCTCCTATGTGGGACTTTATCAAAGGCTTTCTGAAAGTTAGGTAAAGGGGCAGTACAAGATCTAGGTGTTCTTGTAGATCAGTCAATGAAAGCAAGCATGCAGGTATAGCAGGCAGTGAAGAAAGCTAAGCATGCTGGCCTTCATAACAAGAGGAATTGAGTGTAGAAGCAAAAAGGTCCTTCTGCAGCTGTACAGGACCCTGGTGAGACCGCACCTGGAATATTGTGCGCAGTTTTGGTCTCCAAATTTGAGGAAAGACATTCTGGCTATTGAGGGAGTGCAGCGTAGGTTCACGAGGTCAATTCCTGGAATGGCGGGACTATCTTACGCTGAAAGATTGGAGCGACTGGGCTTGTATACCCTTGAGTTTAGAAGACTGAGAGGGGATCTGATTGAGACATATAAGATTATGAAAGGATTAGACACTCTGGAGGCAGGAAGCATGTTTCCGCCAATAGAACAGAGCTGAGGAGAAACTTCTTCACCCAGAGAGTGGTGGGTGTATGGAATGCTCTGCCCCAGAAGGAAGTGGAGGCCAATTCTCTGGATACTTTCAAGAACGAGTTGGATAGAGCTCTTAAGGATAGTGGAATCAAGGGTTATGGGGATAAGGCAGAAACAGGATACTGATTGAGAATGATCAGCCATGATCATAATGAATGGTGGTGCTGGCTCGAAGGGCAGAATGGCCTTCTCCTGCACCTATTGTCTGTTGTCTATTGGCAGCTTCTTTGAAAATTGGCTGCCGCAGTTCCTGGGCCTTCAAATAGAGTCCAGCTGGCTGCAGATTGAAAGGGCCTATCGGATTGCAGTGCACAGGTCTGGGCTGATACAGCGCCCCCGCCCAGTCCTAGTGCACTTCCATTCATGTTCAGGACAAGCAAAAAGTGATAGAAACCTCCGGATCATTGGGAAAAGACCCAAAGGTACTGCTTCACAAGGGGTTAAAAATCATGTTTTTTCCAGGATTTCTCTTTAATTCGAAAGAGGTCGTCCTTTGATGAAGTTAAAAAGAGGCTGAGGAACCTGGGCATTCAGTACTCCATGAGGTACCCCACGGTGCCTAGTTTCAGCCACGAGAGCTCAGTTTATACATTTGACTTACCAGATAAAGCCAGAACTTTGTATACACTATAAATAGACTGACTGATCTGAAGAATGCAGTTAATGTTCGCCCTCTTTTCCTTCCCTCCCTGTGTTTTTCCTCCTTTTTTTCCTTACTCTTTCCCCAGTAACTTTTTTTTTACATCTTGGAATAAGTTGTTCCTTTTATAACTGGACTTTATCATGGAAAATTTTGTGGGAGTCCTTTGTTGTCTCCCTTTATTTGCTTTTTCTTTTTAGTCACAGGTAGGGGTGACATGGAGCCTGGGATGGGCAGAGTGCTTATCCTGACTTTGTCTTTTTTTTTGTTGATTTAAGGATTATCTCCTTGTTTAGATTTTTTTTGCCTAAGGCTGGGGCACAATCCGGGCTTGAAGGAGAGGTTGGGTAGGACGAGTGCTCCCTATTGGCAGGGGGGACAGTCTCCCGTTCAAGGTTTTATAGTTTTTTTTGTAGTTGTTTGGTAGCAATAGTTGTTTGTGTAGTTGTGATAGAGTAGCTTTTGTATACACAATTCTGTGACGCAATGAATCTTTATTTGCTTGGCGCATTGTAAGCAGGGTACTCCCTACCGGGGGTTGAAGGGTCTCTGAAAGGGGATATGGCTAAGTGTCTTGTTAAATGGTGCACCTGGAACATCAAGGGAAGACATTTGACTGATAAAAGGAGATAAAGGCTTTCTAGCCTTAAGAGGGTAAGGGTTGATATTGCTTTGTTGCAGGAAGCCCATCTTGATGATGGGGTGCACCTGAAGTTACAACAGGGGGGGTGATGACCGGGTATTCTTTTCATCCTTTACTACTAAAAGTAGGGAGTGACGGTACTTATCCACAAAAATCTTCTATTCACATTATTAGAGCATGTGAAAGATGAGCAGAGGCGGTTCGTGATACTTAAAGCCCTGATACATGTGGAGGAATATGGCATTTTAAATGTCTACTGTCTTCCGGCGCATCCCCTCAAATTTTTGATTAGTACCTTCTCTAAGCTGAATGCCTTTGAATCACTGTACATTATTATGCAGGGAGGTTGGGGGGGGAGAATTTCATTTGGCTTTTGGATCCGACTGTGGGCAGGATGCCTAGTGGGCCCCCAAATATTTCTTTGCAGGCCAAGCAGGTGGCTGACTTATGCGAGGCGTTGGGGCTGGTGGACATTTGGAGATGTCTTCACCTGACCAGCAGGGACTTCACCTTTTTTCCAAACCCACATAAATGTCACATGAGGATTGATCTTTTTCTGGCTCCCTTGACCCTTCTGGATGCGATTATGGGTTGTAAAATTGGAAATATAGCTATCTCTGATCATGTGGCAGTATATTTGGAGGTTAAGACCAAAAGTGAGGGGCTGGGTTTGCGGCACTGGCATTTGGATCCTTTTTTCCTTAAGGATTCCAAATTTGTGGAATATTTTTTGAAGGAGTTTCAGGAGTGCTTGACGATCAACTTGGGCACGGGTAGTAGTCCGTTTATGCGACGGGAGACAGCTAAGGCCTTTGCTAGTGGATTCGCTCTTTCCTATTTGGCTAGCCCGAAACTATAGAAGGGGGGACAGCAGCATCTACTCGAGACATGGTTGAAAGCCGTTGAGGCGGCACATTTTGCGCGGCCTTCGGTGACTAAGCCACAGCAGATCACGGCCCTCTGGGCTGCCTTGAATTCAATACTTATACAAACTGCAAAGAAAGAACTTGTTTTTGCTAAATACTTTGAAAGTATTTAGTGTACCTGACTAGGACAAAGCGTGCTCCCCAATCCATCACTGCAATTAGAGACAGTGCTGGGGTCCTTACATATGATGCCAAAATGATTAATGAGGCGTGATAGTCGAGAGCGAGGTGCTGGAAAATCACAGCAGGTCAGGCACCATCCGAGGAGCAGGAGAATCAACATTTAGACCATAAACTTTTCATCAGGAATGAGGCTAGTGGGCCAAGGGGGTTGAGAGATAAATGGGAGGGGTTGGCCCTGGGGGTGGAGGTAGGTGAGACTGCAATAGATAGATGAAGGTGATAGGTCGGAGAGGAGGGTGGAACGGATAGATGGGAAAGATGATAGACAGGTCAAGAGGGTTGTGCAGAGTTGGAGGCGTGGGACTGGGATAAGGTGGGAGGAGGGGAAGT
>NC_057720.1:19152195-19163874 GCF_004010195.1 Chiloscyllium plagiosum
ACTTCCCCTCCTCCCACCTTATCCCAGTCCCACGCCTCCAACTCTGCACAACCCTCTTGACCTGTCTATCATCTTTCCCATCTATCCGTTCCACCCTCCTCTCCGACCTATCACCTTCATCTATCTATTGCAGTCTCACCTACCTCCACCCCCAGGGCCAACCCCTCCCATTTATCTCTCAACCCCCTTGGCCCACTAGCCTCATTCCTGATGAAAAGTTTATGGTCTAAATGTTGATTCTCCTGCTCCTCGGATGGTGCCTGACCTGCTGTGATTTTCCAGCACCTCGCTCTCGACTCTGATCTCCAGCATTTGCAGTTCTCATTTTCTCCTGTTCCCATCTTCAGTCAACCAGTTCCTGTCTGGCAGCAGCCTGAGATTAGACGAGTCTCTTTGTAACCTTGGAGTCGTGATTAACCCCAATGTGAGCTCTGACTTCATTAGTGCAATCATGAAGGTCACCTGTTTCTATCTCTATATCATCTTACTTACCTCTTCCTCATCTCATTATTCCTACAAAGACCTTCATCCATCCCTTTATCATCTCTGGACTTAAACTATTCAAATGCATTCATAGTTGACCTCCTTTGGCTCCCAGTTACGAGTCATTTTGGCTTTGAATTTCTCATCGATGTTTCAAGTCCTTCCATGGCCTTGCCGACCCATCTCTGTAATCTCCTTCAGTTTCATAATGCTCAAAAATCTGTTTAAGCTTATCTAATTCTAGACCCTTGAGCATCCCCAATTTTAATTGCTGTATTGTTGGTTGCTGTGCCTTCACTTTACTCAGCCTGAAGCTCTGAAATGTTACTCTCTGCAGCTCTCCAATTCTCTTCCTCTTTTAAGAGACTCCTTAAAACATAACCCTTGGTTACCTGACATTCTGTGATTAACTTGTCATATGTTGTTTTAACATATAGCTGTGAAGCATGTTGGACTGTTTTATTATTGTTAACTATAAATTCTTCTTTTTGATTTTGGTGTAATTGGGTCTTCAATGGCATTCTAAATTTGAATTTCTATTGATAAACTTGGCCCCCAAAAAACTCTCAGAATAACAAACGAAGATTCAATGGCTACCATCATCTTTAAAGTTTAATATTTCAGCTACTGTAATCCTATTTGAGCATCATAATTTTCATTTCACTTTGTGAAATGATTTTCAAAAATGTAATAATACAAGCTGTAAATTTTCTGATTTGCTGTCAATGATAGTTCTTCAGTCTGATTGATTAAATGTTGCTGAATGTCATAGATTACCCTCCAGATAGCTTTGAATCTGGTGCTATATCAGAATAAAGGGAATTGGTGCTTTAAAGTTTACTAAACTCTTGTGGGTAATATTCCTGAAGTCAGTGCTCAACACCATCCCTCCACAGTTGACAACAAAACCAAGGCCACTCAATCTAAACAGAAAAGTAAAGGTGCTACTTTGGAATGCGAGAAAGAGTTGTTCTTTCAAACTTCCAATTAAATTTGAATTTAAATTTAAATCAAGTAGTGAACTTCTGTGTGAATTAGTTGAACAATCAACCCATTTGAAGACTAGTCACATCTGTAATGATGAAGCATTATGTTTGCACAGATCTTATTGGAAAAATAACAGCATTAAACATGAGCACTTATTATTGGCTAGCAAATTTTATCAAATTAAAAGTCCCACCATGAGTTGTGACTGTCATATGCACATCCATCAGTTTTGTCGATCCATACTTGGCTCTGCACCAATAGCCTTGGCCTTTCTGTTGTTTTAGAAATTATACACTAATAATGTGTTAAACTCCCCATAGAAAGTCAAGCCTGGCAATTGAGAGTATAAGCACTATTTTAATGATGTATTAATTTTTAACAAAGGCAACTGACCTTTCCTTCTCAGGAAGTGAGCAATTTGAACTGTTAAATCTCACTTGAGTGTTAAATGTTAGAGCTTCCTAGAATACATAATAATTAACTTTCTTGGTTTCCTTTAAATTTATTTTCTCTCTTTTAATCTAATCTACCTTCTCTCACCTTATTTCTTTCTGTAGTTGATGTAATTCTGAGCGCAAATGCCTATTCTGTCATGCCTGTATATTTCTGTAACATTAAATCCCTCCATGGTGTTGGTTTCACCTTTTCTTGAACTTGCAACCTTGTTATCCTCAGTATCTGCTCAGACTTCCAGCAATTTGCAAGCAGTTTTATTTCACAAAGGGTGCAGAATTTCCATCATGCTCTGTACTTTTATTCCAAAGGTTACTTGCCAAGTGTCTGTTCATATGATCATGGATATTTGACAACTCTGTATTGGTGAAAGTAACTGAAGGTTTGCCATGTGATTGATTCAGTATTTTTAAAGGGAGCGTTGATCTGGTTCATGCAATAACATTTTCATTCTACGTTGGCCAAACAGTTTTACATTGGCTCCCCACTTGTCCAAGGTACTATCTAACTGGGGTAGACAGGTAATGTACAAAATATGGATTGATGGGTCATGCTGTCATTTCCTTGTCTTCATGCATTTATATGTAATTGTACAGTGGAAGGTCCATTATAACGTGAATGCCTGTGTCCAAAATTCGAAACTGCATTATAGCTGGACCTTGGTGGTAAGAAAATTTCTATTTTCTGCCATTTCTAACTAGCAAATGAAGACTAAATAAACATGCTCAATTATTTAAAAAAAACATTCATTGAACTGGAACCCATGCATCACACGGTAAATCCTAATATTTATTTTATATCTGTAACATGAGTGTGACTTAAGTCAATTACATAACCCTTGGGATCTTAATCCCTGAAAGTGCAAACAGATTTCACATTACAGCATATTGTCTGTAAACAATGCTGTCAATTGTGAAACCAAGTGATCATAGAATATGTTAATAAGTTTAGGGTAACAGTATTTACTAAAAGATGAAATACTGTGACTTGCACCCAGTCTGAAATTGGGTAGAGGCAGCACCTTAAATATGAAGATGTTTTAAAGGAGTTTTAACATACATTTTCTTTGTTTACACATGCACTTGTACATGCAAGCTCTTACCACAGCAAAATTCACATATTTTGAAATTATCTTTCTTTTGCACCAGTAATTTTAGCATTATTGGAGTCAATTCGCTCAGTTGTTTGGATGGCTGGCTTGCGATGTAGAATGAACCAACAGTGTGGCTGGATATATGTACCAGCTGAGGTCACGGTGAAGGCCCTGCTTTCAGAACCTTATCATTTATTTTAGGCATTTGTAATCTTCAGATTAAATTCACCAGCAATCGACTCTCCCCCAGTGAGGAGCAGTCTTTTTTGGGAACTTGGTGACTTGCACTTCATACATTATTTGAACTACTATCGACATGAAGCTTTCTGGGGATCTTTGTTTCATATCGCATATGCAATTTTCTCAATCGTTAGATAGCGATTTCTGGTTTGCTGTTCATGTTTTTAAAAGACTGTTTTTGAACTGGATGCAGTTACCCTAGCTGCAAAGATAAAATGAATTTGCACTTCCTTTAACGCTTAGAACACTTTTGGATGCCCTAAAACACTACATGGACAAAGATCATGTACCTACATTAATATTAAATGTTATTTTATTTACAGGAACCTTGTTAAGAAATATGGTCCCAAACGTTCAAGTAAAGATGAAGAACCCAGGTAAAGACTTGATTATGGGCATATTTAGCATTTGATATCTGTTCAGGGATGGAGAGGAATTTACAGAGACGGAGGATGATGCAGTCGTTGTGAACCATTATAGATGTCAATAATGTAAAGAGAGGTTCTACACAATTGATATGAGGAGCTAGACACTAAATTATGAAGGAGAACCTCTGGATTGTTATCTGAACCATACGCAAATTGGCATAGGGAAAATATGATTTGAGATGTGAATGATTGGCCCCTTGATATTTGATGGTGTTACCATCACTGAATCTCCCACTATCGATATCTTGCAGGGCAGAAGGTTACCATTGACCAGAAATTGAACTAGATTCACCACATAAACACTGGCTCATTATTTTACCTTCTGATGCATGGAACACTCATTCTCTCTAAAGTTTCAAAACTGTTTCAAAATAACTCAGCATGGAAACAGAAACAAAGTTAATTTTGAGCCACCAACAAATAGAAAGCTCTCAAATTATCAAACACTCAAACTAGAAACCACTTCAATAAGTGATATTAAATATGAAGTAGTCCAGCACTATGTCAACTGTGCCAGTGTTGTTGTCTTCAAGCTACAATATCTTTTTAATGAGGGTCTCTGAAGTCAACAAAAGTGGTCTCAGCCTATAAGGCTGTTGTATTGACTAACTCCAATATGAAGTGAAGCGGTGATGGCTGAGGGGAAGGAAACCAACAGGGCACTATGAATTCCACTTCCCCTCACAACAATGCCGCTACTATGGAACAACCTATAGATCCAAGTTTGGGCTTCAGAGTAATCTCAACACTCAAGCCTGACAGAGGTCATCCTTGTGTGTGAGGGATTGTGGATCATGATGACAGAGGAAAGTGGGAAAAATGAGGGCCATCTGTTTTGGTTAAAAAATGGTTTTGATCTGTGGTTCTGGACATTTTCATACTACTAGGGTTTCCATATCACCTGCTGTCAACTTGATGAAGGTTGATTGCAATAATTAGTCAAGAGCTTGTTTTATCATTGTATCATTACCAGGATGGTAGAAGGCAAATTAGATGGGCACATTTTCACAATTCCTTGGTTCCTGTGAAATTGGTGATCTTTTATACACACAAGATTTCTCACTGTTTTTGAGAGTAATGGATGAGGTGACTAGTTCTCTACTTTGAAAGTTAAGGATGTTTATACATCTTGCGCCCTTATATTACCAGTCACTGATTAACATCACAAAGACCAATGACAACAATTCGCAAATCACAACTAGTTTAGCAGTGTCTTTGAATAAAAGCCAATGAGTTGAGAACTTGATTGAGTTTTTTGAAGAAGTAACAAAGAATACTGATGAGGGCAGAGCAGTAGATGTGATCAATATGGACTTCAGTAAGGCGTTCGACATGGTTCCCCATGGGAGACTGATTAGCAAGGTTAGATCTCATGGAATACAGGGAGAACTTGGCATTTGGAACCAGAACTGGCTCAAAGGTAGAAGATAGAGGGTGGTGGTGGTAGAGGGTTGCTTTTCAGACTGGAGGCCTGTGACCAGTGGAGTGCCACAAGGATCGGTGCTGGGCTCTTTACTTTTTGTCATTTACACAAATGATTGGATGCGAGCATAAGAGGTACAGTTAGTAAGTTTGCAGATGACACCAAAATTGGAGGTGTAGTGGACAGAGAAGAGGGTTACCTCAGATTACAACAGGATCTGGACCAGATGGGCCAATGAGCTGAGAAGTGGCTTTAATTCAGATAAATGTGAGGTGCTGCATTTTGGGAAAGCAAATCTTAGCAGGACCTATACACTTAATGGTAAGGTCCTAGGGAGTGTTGCTGAACAAAGAGACCTTGGAGTGCAGGTTTATAGCTCCTTGAAAGTGGAGTCTCAAATCGATAGGATAGTGAAGAAGGCTTTTGGTATGCTGGTCAGAGTATTGAGTACAGGAGTAGGGAGGTCATGTTGCGGCTGTACAGGACACTGAGGGGTGACCTTATAGAGGTTTACAAAATTATGAGGGGCATGGATAGGATAGTCTTTTCCCTGGGGTGGAGGAGTCCAGAACTAGAGGACATAGGTTAGGGTGAGAGGGGAAAGATATAAGAGAGACCTAAGGAGCAACTTTTTCACGCAGAGGGTGGTACCTGTATGGAATGAGCTGCCAGAGGATGTGGTGGGGCTGGTACAATTGCAACATTTAAGAGGCATTTGGATGGGTATATGAATAGGAAGGGTTTGGAGGGGTATGTGCCGGGTGCTGGCAAGTGGGATTAGATTGGTTTGGGATATCTGGTCGGCATGGACAGGTTGGACCGAAGGGTCTGTTTCCATGCTGTACATCTCTCTAACTCTATATGGGTGGAGGCAGAAATTGAAGGCTGTAGGTTTTGAGATAGAAAGGATTTGCATTTCACTTTCTGATTAAGTCTCCCAACACATTGTTTACATTTGATTGCTTCTGCATAGGCTTTGAAAGTCTCAAATCTATCATATCTTGTCCCTAGTTATATCTCAATTCAATGCTCCTTCATTATGTACTTGCTCATATTGCATCCAAATTCATCTCGTGTGTGATGTTTACATTGACACATGATTTAGAGGTGTCGATGTTAGGTTCTTTTCCCAAGGTTTTCCACACGAGATACAATTTGCGCACACCAAATTCTGTAAACAGTTAAGGTTTATTAAAGCTTGTACAATTTCGGTGACCCTTTTAGATCCCCCTCACAGGCATTCGATGTTGAGTCAAAGTGAGACACTGAACAAAGAAAACACATCCCCTTTCTCCAGGTCAGTTGGCCATGCTTACAGATGCTCTGGCCAATCCCCCACAGTCACATGCCCCTCAAGACATACCCCAGTTACTCACAGTCACATGTTATTCCAGGTACAATGGCACGATGAGATCATCCTTTGAAATAATGCAAATGCTAATGCCCTAATCGTGGGGAATCGTTATGCAGACAATTTCCTGACTCAGTGATTTTCCCAAGACAATGTAAGTGCAAAATAGCTCTGGCCAGAAAACATTTCTGAATGGAAGAAATTGAACGATAGTTTAACTTGACAATAGCAAGGGGAATAGTAGCAATGATGTCTAATTGGGGTGTGGGTGATTCGCATTCTTGCCTATCGTCCCCACCCAAAGATAATGCAGTTTAACCCTTAACATTATATTGTCCAGAGAGAGATTCCCATTTAATCTTTTAAATTTACACCCATGTTGGACTGGGGTGGACAAAGTTAAAAAATCACATAACTCCAGATTACAGTCCAACAGGCTTATTTGAAAGCACTAGCTTTCGAGGTGCTGCCTCTTCATCAGTTGGTTGTGGAACATGACCATATGACACAGAATGTACAACAAACAAGTTACAGTGTCATGGAGTTGTAATGATATATTAAACTTTAGTTGTTTAATCTCTCTTTACAACTTCATGACACTAACTTGTTTGCTATAAATTCCGTCCATATGGTCATATTCCACAACCAACTGATGAAGAGGCAGCGCTCCGAAAGCTAGTGCTTCCAAATAAACCTGTTAGACTATAACCTGGTGTTGTGTGGTTTTTACAGTGACACAGTTTCCCATTTATTTGTTCAATTACATGATACTGCACTTTAACTTGGTCATTTATAGATTATTTTAACTATTGTTTTGTTGCCCAATTTTACATATATTTTTACTAAGGCTGATGCTTTGCCTGTATTAGCGTATGGATGAAAATGGAATAGTGTAGGATAGATGGGCTTCAGATTGGTTCCACAGGTCAGCGCAACTTCGAGGGCCGATAGGACTGTACAGCGCTGTAATGTTCTATGTCTGTGTTCTAACATATTTTACCTGACAAAATCAGTCACTTTCTGTCCCCATTGAGGAATTTAACAATATTGCCTGCACTAATTCTAATTATTTTGTTTCTGCAGATTTACCTACTGTCAATCCTTCTTTCAAGTTCTTAATGAACTCAATGACTATGCAGGCCAACGTGAAGTTGTTGCAGAAGAGATAGGCCATAGAGTCTATGGGGAGCTCATGAGATATTCTCATGAACTAAAAATGGAAAGGAAAGCTGTGAGTGTTCTCTCATTTATTTTCTTTACATGATGAAATGTAGACTTCAAACTAATTTTAGATTCTTTACTTTTTGTTGAAAAGAAATGCAGAACTCTGATTGTGATGGACAGAAAAGTTAATGCAATACAGTTCATAAAATAATTACAGATGAGGGAGCCATATATCCAAATTCATCTGTCCTGAAAGATCCAAATACCTGCATTGTACCATCAAGTTATTTCTGAAATGCTTTACAAATATTTTCATTCATTGCTTTATCTGTATCTCTATGCATTGCCCATTCTTGATGTTAGTCCTAAATTTATTTTTTTTACTGCTTTAAATTTACATTTCCCTTGTCCTATTATGGCAATTTAATTTGAAATGATGCTGTAAGTTTAATGCTACGTATTGTGTCTTGTATACATGCACAAATTTATTTCCTAGATGCTGCCTTAACAGATGACAAGCAACTTTTTTTTCCAGTATTTATTCAAAACTTAAGACTATTGACCCTTTTGAGTTTAACCTCCCAGTTCTTCTGCACTGACTAGCAAAGAATCAGTTGCAAGTTTTATTTAACATCAGTGTTGAAAAAAGAATGCTCTTCAGTTATGGTTCTCTGTCCATTGTTAATAAGGTTATAATGTGAAATATTTAACCTAATTCCTGAATGGATAATTGTTCTGCACGTAATATGATATTAGAGTTTAAGAACAATTTCCCTAAATTATGTTCTACCTCCTCCTCCCAGAATATCTTTTCCCCAGATACAATGGTCAATGATCAATCACTTACACACTGTCAGGATTTCTGGAGTTTCCATGGGCATAGAGGGTGGGCAGAGTGAATGTTATATCTGAAGCTTGACCCATGTAAGCTCGAAATTATTGATCAAGATGCATGTTGGAAAAGATTTGACATTAAGGAGAGAGACAAAAACTGGGAGAACAAATGGAAACAATTGGTGTTCCTGTCCTGGACCAATGTTAGTATGTCTCTGCATTTTCCAGTAGGAATCTTTTTAATGTTCAGGAGTAGAACAGATGCTGATGTTGTATTCTGCTCTGCCTTTGCTAGGCATACTGTGGTGCCCCACGTGCTGACAATTTTTGTTTTGTTTTAAAATATAGTTGTATCAATAGAATTAACTTGTACAAACATAGTTTATTTAATGTCCAAAAACCGTCCAGTACTTTAAAAGGAACAATTAAAATTGATGCATAGTCAAAGAAGGAGATGCTTGGAGCAATGGCAAGTAGCTTGATCAGAGTGTCGTTTTGGGGGATGGTGTGTAAGGAGGATGGAGAGCCATAAAGTTTTTGTGCTTGAATCCGAGGTGATGGATAAGCGATTGAAAGCACAGTTGCTGATAATGGGATGAAAGGATTGCAGGATGTGTAAGATAACTCAGAATTATAAACTGGAGGGATGTGGTTATTGCATTGAGTGATGTAAAAACCAGTATAAATTTTTTTAAGTTAGAAGCTTTGGTGGAGCAGTATCAGTCATCAAACAGATGTTTTGGTGAGGAGGACTTGATACATGTAAGCATACAGGCAGAGCAATTTGAAAATGATAACCTAGTGGTATTATCATGAGAATAATAATCCAGAGACTGAAGTAATGTTCTGGGGACAAAAACAGAAATTGCTGGAAAAGCTCATCTGTGGAAAGAAATCAGAGTTAACGTTTTGGGTCCTGTGACCCCTCTTCAGAACTTTATTTTTTTGATGCCTGGAAAGAAAAGGAAAAGCTTCTTGTAAGCATGTTGAATGAGCCGGAGGTAGAAATGTAACTGGTGAGCAGAACAGCTCTGAGCCAGTGTGAAGCGGTGCTGTTGGTGAGAGGTTGCATATGACAATGCATGGCACAGTGTGTGGATCTCAGGATGAGGCAAGAACAGCATGGAGTTTTTTGAAGACGTAACAAAGAGGATTGATTAGGGCAGAGTCATAGATGTGATCTACATGTACTTCAGTAAGGCGTTCAACAAGTTCCTCATGGTAGACTCGTTAGGAAGGTTAGATCATGTGGAATATAGGGAGAACGAGCAATTTGGATACAGAACTGGCTCAAAGGTAGAAGACAGAGGGTGGTGGTGGAGGGTTGTTTTTCAGACTGGAGGCCTGTGACCAGTGGAGTGCCACAAGGATCGTTGCTGGGTCCAATGATTTGGATGTGAGCATTCGAGGTACAGTTAGTAAGTTTGCAGATGGTGCCAAAATTGGTGGTGTAGTGGACAGTGAAGAAAGTTTCCTCCGTATACAGCGGGATCTTGATCAGATGGGCCAATGGACCGAGGAATGGTAGATGGAGTTTAATTTAGATAAATGTCAGGTACTGCATTTTGGAAAGGCAAATCAGAGCAAGACTTATACACACAATGGTAAGGTCTTGAGAATGTCACTGAACAAAAAGACCTTGGAATGTGCGTTCATAGTTTCTTGAAAGTGGGGTCTCGGGTAAATAGGATAGTGAAGAAGGTGCTTGGTATGGTTGGTCAGTGCATTTGAGTATAGGAGTTGGGAGGTCATGTTGTGGCTGTACAAGGCATTGATTAGACCACTTTTGGAATACTGCGTTAAATTTTCTGGTCTCCCTGCTATAAGAAAGATGTTGTGATATTTGAAAGGGTTCAGATAAGATTTACGAGGATGTTGCTAGAGTTGGAGGGTTTGAGCTGTATGGAGAGGCTCAATAGTGGGGCTATATTCCTTGGAGCATTGGTGGCTGAGGAGTAACCTTATACAGGTTTATAAAATCATAAGGGGCATGGATAGGGTGAGTAGACAAGGTCCTTTCCCTGGGCTGGGGTAGTCCAGAACTAAAGGGCATAGGTTTAAGATGAGAGTGGAAAGATTTCAAAGGGACCTAAGGAGCAATGTTTTCACAAGCATGTGGTGCATGTATGGAATGAGTTGCCAGAGGAAGTGGTAGAGCTTGGTACAATTGCAATGTTTAAAAGGCATTTGGATGGGTATATGAATAGGAAGGGTTCAGGGGGATATGGGCCAAATGCTGGCAAATGAGACTAGATTTATGTAGACTATCTGGTCAGCATGGATGAGGTGGATGAAAGGTCTGCATCCATGCTGTACATTTCCATGGCTCTTTTACTCTATACCATGCATGGAATAAAATTCAAAATCTAAATGTACAAATCTGTAATTATAGACCTGACACATTATCTAATCTCATGTGAAAATGGGTAACAATTGTAACACTGACTTTAGTATTACTAGACTGTTATCCAATTTCATGATTGAATACTTGGAGGTTGTTTTTTGTTTTTGCAGCACCTACAAGAAGGACGTAAAGCCCAGCAGTACCTTGACACATGCTGGAAACAGATGGATAATGTAAGCTTCCTGATTTTCTCTTTCAAACTCTATTCTGGCAAGAACTGAGGTGTTGTCACCATAATTGCATCATTTTAAAATCAGGACTTGAGACCAGGATTGAAAGAGGGGCTTATCTCTTGGAGGGTGGAGGATTGTCAGAGATCACTGACAGAGGGGTGGGGCCATTGAGGAACCCGATGAGAATTTTAGTTTTGGTAGAGATTCTCTCTGGATTCTAACTCCTGCCAAGTTAGCTTAAATTTTTTCCAGCAGCACAAGCTAACCTCCCCACGAGGATGTGGTCCCATTCCAGTTTAGGTTGTACAGGTCCCACCACTGCAAAATTGGTCCCAGAAATCTAAAGCACATCTTTTTGCACTATCTCTCCAGCCACGCATTCATCTGGACTAATCTCCTATTCCTAATGTCCTTGTTAAAATTGACTCCATTTTATTGAACTATGTGAGCAACTTGGCATGTAGAGTCATAGAGATGTGCAACACGGAAACAGACCCTTCGGTCCAACCTGTCCATGCCGACCAGATATCCCAACCCAATCTAGTCCCACCTGCCAGCACCCGGCCCATATCCCTCCAAACCCTTCCTATTCATATACCCATCCAAATGCCTCTTAAATGTTGCAATTGTACCATCCTCCACCACA
>NC_057720.1:19164076-19168466 GCF_004010195.1 Chiloscyllium plagiosum
GGGTAACCCTCTTCGCTGTCCACTACACCTCCAATTTTGGTGTCATCTGCAAACTTACTAACTATACTTCTTATGCTCGCATCCAAATCATTAATGTAAATGACAAAAAGTAGAGGACCCAGCACCCATCCTTGTGGCACTCCACTGGTCACAGGCCTCCAGTCTGAAAAACAACCCACCACAACCACCCTCTGTCTTCTACCTTTGAGCCAGTTCTGTATCCAAATGGCTAGTTCTCCCTGTATTCCATGAGATCTAACCTTGCTATGGGGAACCTTGTCGAACGCTTTACTGAAGTCCATATAGATCACATCTACCGCTCTGCTCTCATCAATCCTCTTTGTTACATCTTCAAAAAAACTCAAATCAAATTTGTGAGACATGATCTCCCTCACACAAAGCTGTGTTGACTATCCCTAATCAGTCCTTGCCTTTCCAAATACATGTACATCCTGTCCTTCAGGATTCCCTCCAACAACTTGCCCACCACCAACATTAGGCTCACTGGTCTATAGTTCCCTGTCTTGTCCTTGCCACTCTTCTTAAACAGTGGCACCATGTTAGCCAACCTCCAGTCTTCCAGCACCTCACCTGTGACTATTGATGATACAAATATCTCAGCATCAGGCCCAGCAATCACTTTTCTAGCTTCCCACCGTGTTCTAGGGTACACCTGATCAGGTCCTGGGGATTTATCCACCTTTATGCATTTCAAGACATCCAGCACTTCCTCCTCTGTAATATGAACATTTTGCAAGGTGTCACCATATATTTTGCTACTTTCTATATCTTGCATATCCTTTTCCACTGTAAATACTGATGCAAAATACTCGTTTCGTATCTTCCCCCATTTTCTGCGGCTCCACATAAAGGCCGCCTTGCTGATTTCTGAGGGGCCCTATTCTCTCCCCAGTTACCCTCTTGTCCTTAATGTATTTGTAAAAACTCTTTGGATTCTCCTTCATTGTATTTGCCAAAGCTATCTCATGTCCCCTTTTTGCCCTCCTGATTTCCATCTTAAGTATACTCCTACTTCCTTTATACTCTTCTAAGGATTCACTCGATCTATCCTGTCTATACCTTACATATACTTCCTCTTTTTTCTTAACCAAACCCTCAATTTCTTTAGTCATCCAGCATTCTTTACATGTACCAGCCTTTCCTTTCACCTTAACAGGAATATACTTTCTCTAGATTCTTGTTATCTCATTTCTGAAGGCCTCCCATTTTCCAGCCGTCCCTTTACCTGCGAACATCTGCCCCCAATTAACTTTTGAAAGTTCTTGCCTAATACAGACAAAATTGGCCTTTCTCCAATTTAGAACTTCAACTTTTAGATCTGGTCTATCCTTTTCTATCACTATTTTAAAACTAATAGAATTATGGTCGCTGGCCACAAAGTGCTCTCCCACGGACACCTCAGTCACCTGCCCTGCCTTATTTCCCAAGAGTAGGTCAAGTTTTGCACCTTCTCTAGTAGGTACATCCACATACTGATCCAGAAAATTTTCTTGTACACACTTAACAAATTCCTCTCCATCTAAACTTTTAACACTATCGCAGTCCCAGTCTATGTTTGGAAAGTTAAAATCCCTTCCCATAACCACCCTATTATTGTTACAGATAGCTGAGATCTCCTTACAAGTTTGTTTCTCAATTTCCCTCTGACTATTAGGGGGTCTATAATACGATCCCAATAAGGTGATCATCCCTTTCTTATTTCTCAGTTCCACCCAAATAACTTCCCTGGATGTATTTCCCGGAATATCCTCAACACAGCTGTAATGCTATTCTTTATCAAAAATGCCTTCCTATAGCATTTGTATCCTGAAACATTAAGCTGCCAGACCTGCCCATCCTTGAGCCACGTTTCTGTAATTGCTATGCTATCCCAGTCCCATGTTCCTAACCATGCCCTGAGTTCATCTGTTATGCCCCTTGCATTGAAATAAATGCAGTTAATATATTAGTCCTATCTTGTCCCTGCCTGCCCTGACTGTTTGACTCGCTTCTGTTCTCAACTGTACCAGTCTCTATCCTCACTATCTCCTTTGGTCCCACCCCCCCCACCTTACTAGTTTAAATCCTCCCGAGCAGCTCTAGCACCCTGCCAGTATATTAGTCCCCTTCCAATTTAGGTGCGAACCGTCCTCCTTGTGGAGGTCACGTCCACCCGAAAAGAGAATCCAATGGTCCAAAAAAATAGTGTCCTTCTCCACCCTTATACCAAAATCCTCTCCTCTCCATTGCGCCCACCACAGCACTCCAATATGTTTGAAGCCTATCGCAAGACCAAAGACAATGGGGAAGAGTGACCTTGCACTTGGGACATGCTGAAGATACCCCAGTTTAAATTTTGGCAAACGTCCTAGAGCTAAGTGGACCCTGTGGAGAATCTTCAACTGTAAAGCATGGGGCCTATTGCAAATTGATATTTTCCTTGCATTCTTTCAAATATCCTCCCATGCCTCTGAGGAAACTTCAACACCCAGCTCTCTCTCCCACATCTTGCAGAGACGATCATATTCACCTGAGATGGCACTCCCAAATTGATGATATAAAGTACTGACAGAGTGTATACTCTTAGCCCTTGGCATCCCCCTCTCTATGTCTGATTTGCAGGGATCTGTCAAAAGTGTGGTCTTTTTTTGAATAAAATCCCTAACTTGAAAAAAACAAAAGAGGTCTCTATTAGATATCTCATACTTCCATACTAACTGATCGAAGGACATCATTACGTCTCCCTCAAATAAATTGCCAATGCAAGACACACCCCTAGCTGCCCAATGTTTAAATCCTGAGTCTATCATACCCAGTTGAAAACCTGGCATACCCACTCGAGGTGTAAACAGAGATGTTTTGCCAATATTGCCTTCCCTCTGCCAAATTGCCCTCCATGCTTTAACAGTGTTGATGACTATTGGGTTATGGCAATATTCCCTAACTGTCCTCATCTTGTCCAAACTGGTAAGGGAGCACCTTGCCTTGGAGGCTTCGATATCTAGCCATATTGAAAGAGGATTTCCACAAACCCAATCACTCATGTAGGTCAAAAGCGAGCTTAATTGGAAATTTTTAATGTCTGGTAGGTCCGCTCCCCCTGATCTGTGAGGCAACTGCAGTTTGGCTAATTTAATGAGGGGCCACTTACGATGCCAAATAAAGGAGCTGAACCAGCCGTTCAGTCTCCTGAGAGTTTGCTTATTGAAAATCAGGGGAAGCATCTGTATAGGATATAGCAAACGAGGGAGAATATTCATCTTAATAAGCGCTATCCGACCCAACCACGAGACTGGAATGCCTCCCATCTTTGAAGATCTTGTTTAGTTTTTCCAAATAATTATGTAAAATTGGCTTTGAACAGCCAATCCAGAACTGGAGTAATGAATATGCCCAAATACACCCCCCCCCCCCCCCCCCCGCCCCCCCCCCGTGAGCACCTAAATGGGAATCTATAGTCCCCCTCAAGAGCTCGCTCCTTCATTACACCACCCATAGGCATAGCCTCTGATTTAGCAAAATTAATCTTATACCCCGAAAAAGCGCCAAACGTGCGAATGCATTGTGTCAGGCAAGGCACTGAAACTGCTGGGTTTGTCAAAGAAATTAGGACATCGTCTGCACACAACGGAATCTTGTGTAATTTTGACCCCACTTCTGGAGCTGATATATTGGGATCCCCATAAATGGCCTCCGCCAGTGGTTCAATTACCAACGTAAAAAGCAATGGGGAAAGGGGACAGCCCTGCTGGCTGCCCCTAAAAATATTAAAATTGCTTGATCATACCCTGTTGGTAATGACCGTCGAGAGAGATACACCGTAGAGAACCTTTACCCATCTTATGAAGACTTCGCCCAAACCAAATCGCCTCCCAGCAGAGCGCTTTAGCGAACATCTCCGGGGCACCTGCACCAATCAACCACACCGCCCCATGGCCCAACATTTCAACTCCCCCTCCCACTCTGCCGAGGACATGGAGGTCCTGGGCCTTCTTCACTGCCGCTCCCTCACCACCAGACGCCTGGAGGAAGAACGCCTCATCTTCCGCCTCGGAACACTTCAACCCCAGGGCATCAATGTGGACTTCAACAGCTTCCTCATTTCCCCTTCCCCCACCTCACCCCAGTTCCAAACTTCCAGCTCAGCACTGTCCCCATGACTTGTCAGGAGTTGTCCTACCTGCCTATCTCCTTTTCCACCTATCCACTCCACCCTCTCCTCCCTGACCTATCACCTTCATCCCCTCCCCTACAGTACTCTATGCTACTTGCTCCCCACCCCCACCCTCCTCTAGCTTATCTCTCCACGCTTCAGGCTCTCTGCCTTTATTCCTGATGAAGGGCTTTTGCCCGAAACGTCGATTTCGCTGCTCCTCGGATGCTGCCTGAA
>NC_057720.1:19168631-19175283 GCF_004010195.1 Chiloscyllium plagiosum
TGTGTGTGTGTAGGGGTATCTCTGTGTGTAGGGGTATCTCTGTGTGTAGGAATATCTGTGTGTGTGTGTATGTAGTGCAATGGTGGTCACCTGTAATGTGACATGAACCCAAGGTCCCGCTTCCTGCACTACTTGCTCTGATAATGGGGCACTGAGAAAGGACTGTTGTTCAGGAATCACACCCGGGTGCTTCACATCTCTGAAAAAAGGTTTTCATTTTGGCCTGCCCCTCCTCACAATCCTCAGATTGGTATAAGTTAGAGTAAAATGTCTGGAACGCCACATTAACCTTTTTAGAATCACATGTTAGGTTCCCAAAATGATTTGTGGGGCACTCCTCTTTCTGGCAAGATACACTGGCTTGTCACCATGCTCGTATAGCTTTTGCTTTTCAAAAGTCAGCTTCTTCTTTGCCATCTGCGTGAGCACGGAATTTAGTGTAGACCGTAGTGCCGTAATCCTCTGTAGTTTGACCAACGAGGGTCTGCCAAAGTAGGCCTTCTCTGCTGCCTTCAACCGTGCTTCAAGGAGACATTGCTGCTCACCCTTCTGCCGCTTCCTACTAGTGGAATATGAAATAACTAATCCCCTAGCATAGGCTTTGGCAGTTTCCCAGAGAACGGGTGAGCGATCAACCGAGCCTGTGTTGACGTCTAGGAACGCCCGAAATTCCCTAGACAAATACTCCACAAACTTACTACCCACGAGGATAAAGGGATCCATTCGCCAGTACCTCGAACCCACTGTAATGTCCTTAATCTTTACCATAAGGTAAACTGGAGCATGATCAGAGATGATAATATTATCAATCGTACAAGATGCCACCAGATCCAGGGTTACTGCAGGGGTCAGAAAGAAAATAAATCCTTGTGTGACATCTGTGCAGATTGGAGAAAATGTAAAATCCCTACTTGTAGGGTGGAGGCACCTCCAACCCTAATTCCCCACACAGACTGTTTAGTTTGTACAGAGGGTCTCGAGGAATCTTTGGGCAACCTGTCTACTGTGGGATCCATGATACAGTTAAAATCTCCCCCTAGAATGATGTGCTGGGACTCGAGACTTATCAGTTTAGATCTAATTTTTTTTGATGAACCCTTTAACTATATGCCCCATTTGTCATGATTAGGCTTTTCTTCGGATTGTTCATGCAGTTATGCTCTTCTGCAGATTATTGTAACCAGTCTTTTGAGAAATGGCTTAATGCTAGCTGTTTAACAAGATGAGAATTTTTTGTAGCTGTACTTTTATTTTCGTAATTTCTTTTCCAAACCTAAATGCTTGTGACAGCTAAATCTGGGGAAAAAAAACTTGGCCTGGCCCCGTGGACTAATTGCAGATATAAACATAAAATGAAGACCTGATTGCCAGCTTCAAGTTCTATTATCCAAAGCTAAAATTTAAATGGTTTTGTCCGCACATAATTTTGGTTTATTTTAGAAAGATATATCTAGTTTCAAATAAATCCTAACTTTATAATTGAATGGTTTAGCACTTTTATTGTTTCTGAATATTTACTATACTTTTTGATCATTTCATTGAGATTTTGCAAAGTTCCAGGTAAGCATCACTTTAATGAATCGGCAACTTGCAAAGCTTGATTGGAAGCTTTGAATTGGAAGTATTCATCAATTTTTTTTACCCCCTTTCCTTTCAGAGTAAAAAGAAGTTTGAGAGAGAATGCAAAGAGACTGAGAAGGCGCAGCTGTGTTACGAGAAATTAGACTCCGACCATAATGCAACAAAAGCAGATGTTGAAAAGGTTAGAAATTTGTTGTTTCTATATCATTTCAAAGTTATTTCAAAGCTGGTTCTTCTGCATA
Source organism: Chiloscyllium plagiosum (assembly GCF_004010195.1). Taxonomy (NCBI): domain Eukaryota; kingdom Metazoa; phylum Chordata; class Chondrichthyes; order Orectolobiformes; family Hemiscylliidae; genus Chiloscyllium; species Chiloscyllium plagiosum. The sequence goes on from NC_057720.1 coordinate 19,170,455, forward strand.
TTCAAATTTGTCAGGTACGACTTTTGAAGGATAGGATTTACGTTGATGAAGGATAGGGAGGTGGTGAATGGAGATTAGTGAATTTGGAACCAAAGTTAGTAGTGTGTATTTAATTCACCATGGAACAGCATTGATAGGTTTCCTGTATTGTTGACATGATACAGGGGTACGTTAATGGACAAATAGCTTCCTTTCAGAGTTGCAGAAGAAAGACTTTGGAAAATTGACAATTGATTTTGTTGGAACAATATACCACGAGCAATTTATTTAGTACAAACAAGTGTACAATTTATTTTGAGATTCTGTTTTCAACCTGCAATTATGTGCATATTAGACATTTTGAGGAAAAGTGCCAAGGGAGAAGGTTTTCCAAGTACTTTTTTTAATAGCAGGTGGTAAAAGTTTACTAAAATTATTGTTTGTCAAGTAATGCTCACCTCAGTATGGTGTCTATAACATACTTTGGTCACAACAGCCACAGGAGGTTTTTAAGAATGCAGCCATTGTGAACAGAGTAATTGCATCGATCAAATTGCGTGCTTGTTACATTTCCTATTTCTGATGTGGAGCTGCTTTAGATCCACTAAGAGAAATGCAAGACTATCCCTGTAAAGAAAAGAACAGTGACCATTGCAGAACAAAAAGAGACTCTACCATGTATGCAATCATTGTTGCTTTTCTTTCTTGTGCACAAAGGATCAAAGACCTTTTGTCTATGCATGCAGGGGTACAGGAAGATGCAGCCATTTACGTGAAACTTTGAGAAACAGACAGTCTTAGCAAAGTGGCAGTTCCTAAGGAGGTTGAGGAAAGGTTCAAGTGTTAATGATTATCCAAAGTTAAAATTGAATTTTCACATAAAGAAACCAGCTTGAGTATTATGATGTATTTTTGACCTTTGGGCAATCTTTTGGATGTCCTATCAAATAACATTGGACCCAAGTTGGGACTTTCAGTCATTTTTTAAGTGAAGATGCCAATCACCAAGTATCACTTTTAGCTACTAAAAAGAAATCTTCTTGGCATAGTTTTTTTTCTTTCAGACTGGTAGCACATCATTTAGAAAAATATTATACCACTGTATTTCAAAAGCAAGTAGAAATGTGAACTGCCAAAATCCATTTTTTCCAACTCAGTTCACCATGATTTCCATAAGTTAACGTTTGTTAACAAGACCTTTTATGTATTTGTGTATGTGTGGTGGACTGTCACTTTGAGTTTGATTGTATGATTTAATAATGATATCTTCAGTTTTCAGCAGCACTCTAACCTTGTTGCGTGTGGGGTGAACACCTCCATGATAAAGCTTTTGCTGTTTAGTGCTCCAGCCTTCTTGGAACTTAACACAAGAAGGTGTGAAGGATAGAATTAAAAACTGCTCTGAGATCCACTGGATCAATCACTGAATAATAATTTTTAAAAATCCGAGGGAAACTGTGAACAGTGCAGAAGAAGCTCGCCATGTACTCCACCCTGAGAGTAACAACTCCTCTGTACGGGGTCCTTTAAATTCATCAGGAGCTGTTTCAGTGTGGTGATACGTTTGTGAGCTAACATGATGCCTAGGGGCCGGAGTAGTTTGTTCGTCATCTCCGAGATGTCTTTAACGTATGCCAGGGTGACTAGAGTCTCTGTGCATGTTGTGTCGTCTTATTTAGGTCTGCTGTGTCGGAATTGGCGGACTACACTTATCGGATACCCATTATTCCTGAATATGTTATGTAGGTGTTTTTCCTCGGCTTCTCTTAGTTCCCGGGTGCCTGCAGTGCATTGTGGCTTGTTTAAATATTATTCTTATCCAGCTCCATTTGTGGGTGTTGGCATGATTGCTTCTATAGTTGAGTACCTGGTCAGTGTGTGCGCTTTTCCTGTAGACACTCTCCACTGGCTTTTTGTTCTACTGTGACGGCTAGCAAGGGGAGTCTGTTGTTGTTCTCTTCCTCCTTGGTGAACTTTATACTGGTCAGGATGTTGTTTGTGTTTGTGGTTTTCTTCTAATTTGTTGCATTTCGTGATGATAAGGGTGTCTTGCACATAGCGGACCCAAAGCTTGGTCTGGATCATGGGAAGGACTTATTGTTATCATCTTTGTATAACTGCTTCTGCTAAGAGTCCTGATATTGGTGATCCCATAGGCGTTCCATTGGTTTGTTTGAAGAGCTTGTCGTTGAAGGTGAAGTGAGTTCTTAAGCACAGGTCTACTAGTTTGAGGATGCTGTCCTTGCTGATGGAGTTGGTGCTGTCAGGTGTTTGTGTTCTTGGTTTGTCTAGCAGTGAGGCCAGTGTTTCTTTGGCTAGGGTGGTGCTTATTGATGTGAATAGGGCCGTCATGTTGAAGGAAACCATGACCTTGTCATCCTCTACCTTGGTGTCTTTGATGTTTATGAATTCCTGGATGGAGTGACTTGACTCTTCTATTAGGTGTTTCAGTTTACATTGTAATTCCTTTGCTCGTCTGTATGTCGGTGTACCAGGAAGTGAGACTGCGAGTCTATGGGGGGAGTTGAAACTTTATTGCTGGAACAGCACAGCAGGTCAGGCAGCATCCAGGGAACAGGAGATTCGACGTTTCGGGCACAGGCCCTTCTAAGGGGGGACCCTTGTTTACATATTTTTGGTAATCTGTAGAAACCAAGTGTGTTGGATCCTTCTGGTTTCATTCTTTGGATGTCTGTCTTGTTAATTTCACCTGTCTTGTGAAGATTTTTCAGGGTTGGTTGTTATATAATTTTCTTGCTGTTTTCTTTTCGGATTTATCGCCACCTGCTGGTAGGTGTTGGTATCTGTGAGTAGTGTGTTTGTTTTTTCAATGTATCTTGTTCTGTTCAGGGTGAAGGTCATGTGCCCTTTGTCTGCTGGTAGGATTACGATAATTCTGTCTTTGAGTCCTTCCAGGGCTTTCCTTTCCAGTGAGTTGAGGGTGTTCCCTTCTTTCTTTCTGCTTAGTGTTGGTACTACTGTCTGTCTGATAGCCTGCTGGATTTCTTTCTAAATCCGTTGTCTTTCAGGATGGATTTCAGTGCTACTAGGGAGTCCTTTTTGTCCACGTCCCTGTGGTTGAAGTTCGTCCTTGTACTAGGACTGCCTATTCCGTGTCTGACAGTGGTCGGTCCAACAAGTTCTTTATGCAAGTTTCTGAATTGTCTGTTATTGCTGTGCATGAGCTCAGCCAATTTTTCTTGTAGGGCTAGTCTTTTCTTTGTCTTGGTCTACTGTTGTTTAGTGTTGATGGCTCATACTAGTGTACTTGTCTATTCATGGTCAATCATGTTAGCGTACATAGTCTTTTGGCGCGAAATTTCTTGTTTGTATTTGCACATCCGGTTGTCGGCATCATTTAGCACTTTTTGTAGCATTCGGGAGTGGTTCTGTTCTGCTGTTCTTCTGGCTTGTAGGGTTTTGAGAGGTGGTTTGAATTTGACACATCGTGAGCTGACAGCCAGACTACTCTGGCCCCTAGGCATCATGGTAGCCTACAAACCTACCACCACAGTGAAACCGCTCTTGATGAATTTAAAGGACCCCATACCAACAATCAGCAGAATGAACATCATATACAAAATACCTTGCAAGGGCGGCAATAAACATTACATTTGACTGACAGGCAGGAAACTATCCACCAGGATACATGAGCACCAACTGGCCACCAAAAGATATGACCAGTTATCACTAGTATCCATATACACAAACTAAGAGGAGCACCGATTTGACTGGGACCGGCTAAACAAAGACACACACGGGAATTCTTGGAGGCATGATGTTCAAACCGAAACTCCATCAACAAACATATCAATTTGGAGCCAATTTAAAAACCTCTCAGAAACCAAACCAGAAGCGGTATCGCCCACCACAACAAACCGAGACAGATTCATAGCAAGCGGGACAGAACACCAACGTTCATCGGAGGCTCACTGATGATGTTACCTGGCATGATGATGAAATGTCTGAGAACAAATCTACCAGCTCAGTGAACAAATTTACAACCTAGACTTAAAGCACTGGAGAAAGCAATCTTGTTGGAAGCTCAACAGCTGTACTCTGATATGAGTGTACATAAGATGGTGGCTAAAAGGTGAGCAGCCATGCAGACTCGAAGCTATCATTGATATGGAAAAACAGCTCACACGGCAGCAAATTGCTGTTTATAAAGCTATAGAGACGACAAAAACTGCGCATGCTGGAATCCAAAGTAACAGGCAGGAGGCTGTAAGAACACAGCAAGCCAGGCAGCCTTAGGAGGTAGAGAAGTCGACGTTTTGGGTTAACCCTCCTTCAGAATAAAGCTGTATAAAGCTATATACAGACACCGTGGCAAAAAAGGACACATTGAACAAACATGTTTGAGGAAGAAACATGAACAACATACGACATAAATATAGAAAATGAAGAATAGGAAGAAAATCTGCACAGTACAGTTAAGGGCATGAAAAAATCCCAGACACTCAGTCCAAAGAGGAGCTGTTATTAAATATACTGGCCATTGCTAGCAATGCCAACTGATACTGAGTCACTCCTTTCCTTAATGGCAAACTGACAAGAATGGAGGTTGACACCGGACTGGTGGTTACCTGGAAGTGGTAGTAGCTCAGTCACATTGTGCTGCAACCCTTAAAAATTGTACTAAGACTGTACACAAGTAAACTGGTGACTTGTTAAAGGGTTGTGTCAGTCTGAAAGTTTGTCATAGAACATAGAACAATACAGCACAGAACAGGCCCTTCGGCCCACGATGTTGTGCCGAACATTTGTCCTAGCTTAAGCACCCATCCATGTACCTATCCAATTGCCGCTTAAAGGTCACCAAAGATTCTGACTCTACCATTCCCACA